>NC_056751.1:82238672-82496172 GCF_019279795.1 Protopterus annectens | reverse complement strand
AACTGAGCCATTATTAGAACTTGGAGCATAGTCAGGGCTTTATCACTGCATGCTATAAAGGGTAGAATTTTATGTTGTTTTAAGTTATCATGTATATAGAGAACAGACATCAAGGAAACAAAACTAACACAGTCCCTAATTATATCATTTAATATGACCACTACAAGTGCACTGTCACCTCATTTTTTGTCATTTATTATTTAAGCTACACTCCAAACCTGTGGCAACTATAAGGGAAGGGAACAGAATTCTGCTGAAGACAATTCACAGCAACAAGCCCCTTCATTTTCATATTCATAAAATGGGCAAAAACATAAGATAACATTAGAAACTGCTTTATAATATTATCCTGGCAGTACTAGGAACCTCAGAAAACATGTAATTTAACTGCTTTCTCCATATATTAATATCTGAAAGCTTTGTTCCCTCACCTGGGACAGTTGTGTGAATAAATCTTTCTGCTGGAAAAAAATAATCCAATTATAAGGCTAACACTAATACCAAAGTAACTGAGTCAAAGATGAATACACTATATAAAATAACTATAAAGAAATGGATTTTCATAAACTTTTATCCTAAGCAAGTAAATTCTAATGTGAAGTATAAAGGGTGCTATGAAATTGTAAAGTCCATTAACATGCTCCGTTTTTTATCCCCTGAATGTAATTGAGAGATTATATTCTGTAATAGGATTTGTGACATTATACTGTGTAATCTGCAGAGTGTTACAAACACATTAAAGTAGGAAGGAGAAAGTCTGCTTCATCTCAATATCCAAGTAACCCTTTCCCATCTGTGGCCTTTCCACGTGTTTTGATAAAACTCTTCAGGCTTTCAGTAACCACAGCATGAATTAAAAGCCAGAGCCATTCACTAGAGACTCTAGAGGTCACAGTCTACCAGACATTCAGAAACCAGCATATGATCCGAGTACCAGTGTTGCAGACTTTTCACATATATACACAACAAACACACATTTTTTTTAATGTATAAGTATTCACTCTGTCTGAACTTCAACGTCTTCAAAAAAAAAGTCATACGTTTAAAGGCACCAGCAATAAAAAAAAAAAGTGTGGTCATTGGTTAGTCCTAAGTTTATGGAACTCTGTCAAAGAATGAGGTCTGTTGCCCAGCCACACTTTCACTGCTGAGCCCCCTTACTATAACTCTAAATGTGCAGACATTGAAAATACGAACAAAGGCCCTTGAAAAGTAGGTACAACCATCCAAAAAGCTGAATAGCTAATCAGCATAAACTTTGAATACCAAATTGCACATAACTCTTCATGCTTTCAGTAGGAATGTGGGATGCTACAAAGAAACAGAAATTAAAAAAAAAAAAAAAAACAGAAAATGTCAAAAACGATGGACAGCACATTATCAAAGAATCAGTGTGAAATCTGTAGACTTTAATGAACTATATTGCACAGTTCTACTGTACAAAATCATTTATTTCTTGTATAGATAAAGGGAGACACAAGACGTGTGGCCTTGTTCTTTATATGATCACCGACACTAGTAAATTGGTTCCATAGTGCAGTTTTCTGTGTACTATATAGCTTCACAAATCACATGCGATAAGGGGAATTCAGAAAATTGTGTGAACACAAAAATCAAGCCTGCAAATATGGATATGCCTCCAAAAACAGGGACATCCTACGCAGGCAGTAAAATAAATCTGAAACTAGGAACATTCCTCAAAACAGGGACAGTTAAGAGGTTTGACCCTCCTCCACAGCTGGGATGAGGTCACCTTACCTCAAACATCCCGATATAAAGGTAGTATCTTTGGTTCTTGCCCTCTCTTACACAGTGCTGCCAAAAAAAAGTGCTGCAGCACCAGAAAAAACATTCCCTGGGATCTAGGCCTGTGACCTGCAGAGAATTCACCCTCCTGAGACACCTTACAATAAGATACCAATTAAAAAAGAAAAAGACAGCAAACAAAGGGAAACCTGGACAAGATGCATGGGAAGGGGGAAAACACCCAGCCCCTTCCATAGTGCTGTAGGAATGGTGGGAGCCAGTTAGGTCTGCAGCAATGGTCACAGTCAAACATCTACAGTTACAATGACAATTTGACTATATAAATTGAGTATGTTCTTCATGAGGATCACTGTTTCAGTCATAACTTAATCTGGCCTTAAATGTAGTTTTGGTGGTTGAGCTACTGAAAATAGGTATACAGTAGCATGCCTTTTAGCAAAACCGTGTTCTTACCCAGGATACAATAGTCAACCTGCATTGTTTGCAGAATGTGTAGAGGACCATGTGGCTACTTCCAAAATGCCATGTACAACATCCTCTTTTAGAAAGTCCAAAGTAGTTGTGGCACTTGTAGAGAGTCTCCTGAGTGTTCCTTGCACTGACCTTCTATGTGTCTTGTGGAAAACAGTAATACAGAGGGCTATCCATCTATAAATGGTTTATTTAGACACATGAAACTATTTCTTACCTTCAAGCAAAGGAAACAGTAAATCTGACCTTCTAACTTACCTGGTTCTTTCCCAGTAGTACCTCATCTGCCTGTGAACATCCATCCTTTGTTCTAAAGCATAGGGAAGAAAACTGACAAATAGATAGCCAGGTCCAGTGCCACCTTCTGTAATAAAGGTGGGGATTAGTGCACAAGGAATCTCTGTCTCTACAGAATATAATAAGGAAGTGTTCTTTGCACATCAAAGCCTGGACTTCTGAAAACCTCCTGGCTGATGTCACTGCTGTCAAGAATGCTGAATAGGAAGGATGACATTACAGTGACAGCAGGAAAGGTTATGACCTTGCCAGATGATGAAGGTGAGAGAACCAGTGTTGACTTCATCAGAAGGAAGCGAGGTTACATTTCCAGCCATTCCTCTCATTATTTTCTGGATTACCCTGGGCAGCAAAGGAAGTGACAGAAAGGCATATACAAACATACTTCGACAGTATAGGAAGGAGGTATCCACTGCTTGAGCTTATTTGTAACATGCTCTGGAGCACAATTTCTTTAATTGTCCATTTCTCAGAGAAGTAAAGAGGCCTTTATCCAATGCACTCCATCTGCTGCTCAAATCTAAGTGTCTCTCTGTGTAACCATTCATGTGGTGCTGTTTAATTTATCTGTCATGGAATTCTCTTCTCGGGGTATGCAGCTCACTGTCAGGAGTAACTTGAATTGCAGTGCCTGATGCCAGGTCTGCAAGTCTATACTGTATAGGTGATAGAAGTGTGCGTGTATCCCACTCCACTTATTAACATACCACATTACTGTATTATCAGTGATTATTTTCTGCATCCCTGGCATCCATATTGTTTTGAACACTTTTAGTATATAAAAGACTCTCAACATTTCATTGAGAAACATAAGCATTAGGCTCACCTGTGGATTACAGGTGCCTGTAACTTGCAGTCCACGGTGTAGATTCCCAAGGTCTGATCTGATGCATCTGTGGTCACAGTCTAATTAGCAATGGTCCTGTTTCTTTGGATTTACTTCACACATCAGTGTAGTTTCCTGCTGACGTAAAGTAACACTGGAATATCACTTTCCAGCGGTTTAGAATATTGATCACATCTGTGCATGAGGAACCACTGTAACTTCATTATATGAAGTTTGACTACAGGTACTATTAGCATGGTCAAAGCCATTTGGCATTGAGTGCTGAAAACTTGTCTAGCAATGCATTAAGCTCTGTCTACTGTACTGTTGAAGTAGGATGTCAGAGGCATCTCCTTCTGCACAACAGGAAAGGCCCAGTGGACATTCATGTCAAGGAATGCCTCTAAGAAAAGCATCATCTGAAGTGAACACTGGATGGATTTGGTTGGCTGTGAACCCTAGACTGTCCACAGGTACTGCAAAGAGAAGTCTAGGGCTTTCTGTTTCTCCTGTAGTCTTTAGGCCCAGTAAGGGTAAAAATGGATATTCTTGGTTCTGCAAAGTGTTAACAATGGAGCCAGACATTTGCTGAATATCCTGGGTGAAGTAGCTAAACTGCATCTTTGACATCTAGTGTAATGAAGAAGGCAGCTTATTAAGCAGAGTACAGCCTGCAATTTTGGGACTTTCAGATACTTGTTTTACCCTTATCAAAAAGAGTCAGCATGGTGCAGCCTTCCTTTGTACCAACAAGAGCTGGGAAAAAGATCTTTTGCTTCCTCTCTAGACAGCACTTCTTTCATGTCCCCTTGGACTACAATCACTTTCTAAAATTGGCTTAATTAGGTGTTTGAGGTCTATAGGAACTCCTGAAAATTCCTCTTCTAGAGTCTTGGACATGAACTGGAATACATACCCCACTGGAGAATACTTTTTGAACTCCTTGGTCTGTAATCCTAGACAAAGTACGGTTGTGTAAGTAAACTTACCATAACAGTAGATGTTAGAATGATCACTGCTACAGTAGCCTTAGCTATAGAGGTTATAACCTGCCAAGGATATAATAAGTTGGTTCATAGGTAGGTACTAGGCTGTCGGCCCAAGGGCCTACGTAAGCCTAGCAAACAAAGTTCCCTGGCTTACGCCACCTAAGAAAGTTATTTTCCTGTGCCACTGTCGAGCAAAGACACAGAAGTGATCCCTGGGTGTATTTCCTATTCCCCATCCACTCATCAAGATTTTTCTTGAAGAGTGCTAAAGAAGAACTTTGCTTGACATAGATGGGTAGCCTGTTCCAGAGTATGGGAAGTCTCTGGGACAGGAATCTATCCCTCCAGCATGTCCTGTTTATTGTGGTGACAAGGTTTAGGTCCCTAGGGCGTGTAGCTCAGAGGGATTGGGATTTCTTTAGGTGTAGCATGTCCAACAGCTCTGGGTTTGACATAGCTTTACATGTTAGGCAGAGATCACCTCAGAGTAGGCGATATGCTACGGAGTAAAGCTGGAGCTTTTTGAGGCGGTCAGTTTAGGGCATTTGTTTGAGGCCAGTAATCCTCTTTGTGAGGTACTTCTGTGGCCTTTCCAGCTGCTGCAGATGTCCTGTGAGGTACATTCCAAAAGGGGCGTTGTACTCTATAATGGGTCTAATGAGTGTCGAGTAGAGTGGAACAATGACCTCTTTTTTTCCTGGATAAGAACCCTTTTATGATGAGGTGTGCCACATAGAAGGACTTCCTGACTACTGTGGCGATGTGACTATCAAAGGAAAGACTACTGTCTACCTGGGTCCCAAGGTCTCATCACACATTCAGTGTTAACTAGATTGCTGCCTATGTGGTAGTTCATGGGTATAGAGTTTTTAACCAAAGGGGATGACACTGCACATTTTGGCACTGAGCTTGAGCCATGGCTCTGACACCAAGCATCTGTCTCAGCGAGGCCCTTCTGTAAGATGTCCACATCATTTGGGGACTTGATTATGGCTCCTAGTTTGCAGTCATCTGCAAACTTCATTAGCCAGAGGCCTTCTGTGTTAGCCTGTACTTCAGAGAAGTAGATATCAAACAGGAGAGGTCCCAGGACGGAACCCTGTGGTACTCCACTTGTCACTGCTTTGAGGTCAGACTTGGAGTCTGCAACTTTTACAGTATGGGTTCGGTCAGTGAGCCAGTTGGCAACACATCTTGTGATGTAGGGATTTATACCTAGTTTAGTGAGTTTAGCTATAATTCCAGAATGGGGGAGGGTGTCGAAAGCCTTGGCGAGGTCAAGATGGGCTGTGTGAACCACCTTACCCTCATCTACGGCTTTGGCAACTGCCTCAAAGAAGTCGATCAGGTTCAGGAGGCATGATCTGCCTTTCACAAACCCGAACTGGGTAGGATCCAGAGTTTGGGGGTTACCAATGTCTTTGTTTATGAGTTCCATGATGATACAGTCCATGGCCTTGCAGACCAGGCTTGTCAGACTAATAGGTTGATAGTTCCCAGGATTAGTGATGGCTCCCCCTTTGTGGAGTGGGATAACTGTTGCTGTGCACCATTCAGTGGGCACAAAGCCTGATGCGAGGCTATTATTGAACATGATGCTTAAGTGGGGAGCCAGTTAAATCTGAAGTTTGTGTAAAACGCAGCCTGGGATGTTGTCCGGTCCCATGGATTCTGTGTTTTTGGCTTTAGAGAGTGCAGCTTTTACCTGCGTAGCTGTGATTACAGGGACTCTGCATTTTTCTGTATAGATATGGGCCCTTTAGGGGGTGTGGGGGGGGGGGTAAAGTTAGCACCGAACCTATCTGCCAGGATGTTGGCAATATCAATTGCTTCTGTAATTTATCTGCGTTAACCCTCTCTGCTGTATACTGGCATCATTGCGGACTCAATAACTTCTCCCAATTTGCAATCACAGGCAAACTTGGTCAGCCACAGGCCATCCACATTTGTCTGGACTTCAGAGAAATAGATTCTGGACAGTGAAGGGCCCAGCACAGAACCCTGTGATACACCAATGGTGACTGTTTTTTTGCTAGAGATGAAGTCACCCACTATGACAGTACATGTCCTGTTGGTGAAACAACTGGCTACCTATCTGGAGGCATAGAGGTTAATTCCCAGTTGGTAAAGTTTTTCTATAATACCTGAGTGGAGGATTGTGACAAATGCCTTGGCTATGTTGAGGTAGGCAGTATGCACGTTCTTTCCCTTGTCCAGGGTCATGGCGACTTTCTCAAAGAATTCAACCAGACTTAGCAGACATGATCTACACTTAATGAATCCAATTTTTTTTTAATTTCTCCAAATCTTTTGGGTTTCTAATACCATGATAGGAATGGAGCCCATTCCTAAGGCAAAGTATAATTAAAGTTCATGAAATTAGTATAGTTTCAATCTTTGACGTTAGCCAGAAGTGCTCTCTGCAGCACCTGCAATGTGCCCAGTAATGACTACTTCTGTAATTCATACAGTTACATGTATCGGTAACATATCTAAGTACAACTGTAATTTTTTTTTTTTATAAGACCCGTTGCTCCTACTACTACTGGAACTGTCTGGGTATCTTTCTTCCACATTGCTCTTGTTTCTGCCTGCAAATCCTGGTACTTTATGACTGTCTCTCTCTCTCTATACACAAGACACTGTAATCACTGGGTGTAGTGATTTCAATAATCAATGCTGCTATTGTCTTCTTTTCATGGACTACTATATCTGGTTTTCTTGCATCTATTTTTTGAACTGTTGGTAATGGACGAGCCCATGTGATATAAATTTCATCATTTTCTATGATGTTTTGTTGCTCACATTTCCATTGTTTTTCAGCTACTTCAACTTTATAACGTTTGCACAATCCCCAATGCAACAGTCTTGTCACATTATTATGCCTTTCAGTATACAGTCCTTCTGCCATTAGTATATCACAACCAGCAACAAGATGTGCAACCGTTTCCAATTCTGTTTTACAAAACCTACATTTGTCTGGTAATCCCACATGTTCAATGGACTTTGTAAACCAACATGTACGTGAGTCCACTATCTTGAGCCACCAATATTAACCTTTTGTCTTTTAGTTTAAATTCAACTCTCCTTAGCCATTCCTACATTTGATCCTGATCAACATGAGATTGTTCCAACAGTTTCCTATACTTGCAACTATATTTATACATCTTCCACATTTCTTGCCTTCTCATCTGATACTTCACCTTATATTCTTTCCTTTTTTTGGCACATTCTGCTGCTACCTGATTTTTATCTACTTCTGGTTTGATTTCCATTCCCGCTTGATGCCAATATGCTTCTGCTAAACTAAGCAGGTAATTCATCTTAGACTTGTTCTCCTCACATTTAAAACTTTTACTACTTTTGGGTCTTGTGAGGTCAGCAGATATGTATGCAGTCCCACTACTGCAGATCTATACATGTACTCAATTTCAAGGAGGCCCATACCTCCTTCAGAATGGGGAGTATATAGTCCTGGTACGCACTCATTTTTATAAATCATTTGGTGAGCATGAAGCATCCTTCTTGTTTTCCTGTCCAAACTATCCAACAACTTTTGGAGCCAGTCAATCATGCCATAACTGTAAGTTAGGACAGGAAGAGCAAATTGGTTTACAGCTTGAACTTTGTTCCTAGATGTCAATGCTGTTTTTAGTACTAGTTTAAGCCTTCTAAAATATTCATTACTGAGTTTTACTTGCATTTGTTCATGTTTTATTGTTGATCCTTCATCAATTCCCAAATATTTATACACTCCCTCTTGTTCAAGTTCTTTTACATCACATTTTTGTCCCAAACTGATGTTTTCTTGGTGCTGCAGCTTTCTTGCTTTAAAGATTGCTTTTGCACATTTATCAAGACCAAATGACATTCTTATACCATCTGAAAACGTTTTGACCACTTACAGAATGTGCTTTCAGTTCCTCATCTGATGAACTATACAGTTTTAAATCATCTACAAAAAGATGATGAGAAGTCTTTACACTGCTGTTTTCTGGGAACCAAATTATAGAAATGACCTAATCTGTTAAGTAGACAGCTTAATTGGTTAAGGGCAACACAAAACAGCAGCAATGAAAGAGAGTCACCCTGGACTATCCCCCTTTGAATTTTTATCCCAGGAATAATAATTTGTCCGCTTAACTGCATAGTAATTTCCCACTGTTTTATGGTCACTGTAATGTAATTGATCAGTGTAGGGTATATCTTATACATTAAGCACCCTTATCCATGAATTTGGGATACTGTCAAATGCAAAGTCTATCCATGCCATACATATATTCTTCCCCTTTTTACAGTTCTCCATTACGACTATTTAACATCAAATGATCCTTTGTTCCATACGACTTTCTTTTACTACCCTTTTGTTCAATTACCATGATCGAGTTTTCTTCTAAATGACTATAAACTCTGTTGGCATCAATCCCAGTGTACAGTTTATAAGTCACTAGAAGGCAAGTTATTGGTCTACAGTTTTTAGAATAGCATGCAGGTTGGCTTTTAAGTAAGAGTATTGTTTTTCCACTTATTAGCCAGGCTGGTTAAGGGTGTGCATATAAATAGTCTTTACTCATGGCTAAATCTTCATTTAAAGATTTTAATACTTTTAACTGGAAGTTAGGTACTGCATCCGGGCCTGGGGTTTTACAATTAGGAGCTTTTCTTAACTTTGCTTCAATCTCTCTGGCTGTTACTTCATCCCTTTGCATATCCTGCACATTTGAACTCATTATCCTTTCTTTTAAGTCTTCTATCCATTTAGCATCTTTGTTATGCTCCATAAGGTCTTCATAAATATTTCTCCAAAATGTATCTATTTCTTCTTTTTTTGGTGGTGCTTCTATTCCTTTTGCCTTGTTTCCCAATTTTCTATAAAACTTTTTTTGGTTATCAATAAATTGCTTATTTTGTACTTTATATTTATCTGCATATCTTCTGATTTTTTTCTGCCTGTGCTGATATTTTTACTTCATTATTTGTGATCATGCACAATAGATTCTGATCTGTTCTGATGTTGTGCATTGCTTTTATCTCATATATCTTTCTGAGATTTTTGTTCATCATTTCCCTCTTCTATACTGCGACACTTCTTGTCCTAATTGCTTTACAGTTTTCTCTATTCGATATTTCCATGATGGCATTCAATTTCTCCCTTTCTTTTCCCTTACTACCCGGTATTTTTGTGGTTAGACTTAATTAATTTAGCTGCACAGTAACATCCTACTTACTTGTGTTATATTGCATGAATTTCTGTGGACAGTCCTAATTATTGTGTTCATTTGTTTTATCAAACTTCTAACTTTTGGGTATTATTAACTTTCGGTAATTTGTTTCTTTCACTGATCTTAATATGTCTGTCCATCTCTATTAAATCAAGCAACTCTTCTCTTAAGTTATTTTCCTCTAAACTGAGGACATATTCTTTGTTCTCCATTTCCTGTGGGAATTCTATAGGTAGTTCCACAGCATCTTCCTGTGCCATATTATTTTCAGTTTCATCCTGCGTCATCCACTGCTCTTTCATATGGGAACTCATTGGCCTATCACCTCACAACACTGACTGCGTCAGAGTTGCCACAATTTACTGTTCCTCCCCTTGCTATGCAACTCCAACTGGATGTTCACATTGGTTTTCTATGGAAGGCTTCAAAGTAGATCTCTCCCTTTTTAATTTCTCCAAATCCCTTGGGTTTCTAATACAATCACAGGAATGGACCCCATTCCTAAGTCAAAGTATGATTAAAGTTCATGAAATTAGTATTGTTTCACTCTTTGATGTCAGCCAAAAGTGTTCTTCGTAGCACCTGCAATGTGCCCAGTAATGACTCCTTCTGCAGTTCGTATGGAGTTTCATGTATTGGTAGCATATCGAAATAAGATTTTAGACTCTTTTATAAGACCCGTTGCTCCTACTACTATTGGAACTATACGGATATATTTCTTCCACATTGCTCTCGTTTCTGCTTGCAGATCCTGATATTTTATAACTTTATGTCTCTCTGTGTGCAGGACACTGTAGTCCCTGGGTGTGGTGATTTCAATAATCAATGCTACTTTTGTCTTCTTTTCAAAGACCACTATATCCGGTTTTATAGCCCAGATCTTTTGAATTGTTGGTAATGGATGATCCCATGTGATGTAGACTTCATTTTCTATGATGCTTTGTGGCTCATGTTTCCAGTCCTTTTCGGTCACTTCAAAACCATGTTTGCACAATCCCCAGTGCAACAGTTTCGCCACATTATTGTGCCTTTCAGTATACAGTCCTTCTGCCATTAGTATGTCTCAACCAGCAACGAGGTGTGCGACTGTTTCCAGTTCAGTTTTACAAAACCTATATTTGTCTGTTTCTCCCACATGTCCAATGGACTTTGTACACCAGCATGTACATAGCCCACTGTCTTGAGCCACCAATATTAACCTTTCATCGCTTGATTTGAATTCACCTCTCCTTAACCATTCCTGCGTTCATTCTTCATCAACATGAGGTTCTTCCAGAAGTTTTCTATACTTGCAACTATATTTATGCATTTTCCACATTTCTTGCCTTTTCATCTGATCCTTCACCTTATATTCTTTCTTTTGTTTTTAGGCACATTCAGTTGCTGCCTGATTTTTATCTATTTCTGGTTTGATTTCCATTCCTGCTTAACGCCGATATGCTTCTGCTAGGTTAAGCAGGGAAGTCATCTTAGATTTATTCTCCTTATATTTCAAAACTTTCACTACATTTGGGTCTTGTGAGGTCAGCAGATATGTATGGAGTCCCACGACTGCAGATCTGTATAAGTAATAAATTTCAAGGAGGCCCATCCCTCCTTCGGAACGGGGAATATATAATCTTAGTATACACTGATTTTTATAGATCATATGGTGAGCATGAAGCATCCTTCTTGTTTTAATACCTAATCTGTCCAACACATTTTGGGGCCAATCAATCACTCCAAAACTGTAAGTTAGGACAGGAAGAGCAAATTTGTTTATTGCTTGGATTTTGTTCTTAGATGTCAATGCTGTTTTCAGGATTAATTTAAGTCTTCTAAAACATTCCTAAGTTTTACTCACACTTGTTCATGTTTTATTGCTGATCCTTCAGTTCCCTAGAATTTATACACTCCCTCTTGCTCAAGTTCTTTTATTTCACATTTTAGTTCCAAACTGATGTTTTCCTGGTTCTGCAGTTTTCCTGCATTAAAGGTTGCTTTTGCACATTTATCAAGGCCAAATGACATTCTGATATCATCTGAAAAAGTTTTGACAACCTGCAGCTGTGCTTTCAGTTCCTCATATGATGAGCTATAAAGTTTTAAATCATCGACAAATAGAAGGGGAGAAGTCTTTAGACTTTGTTGTTTTCTAGTAGCCAAATTGTAGCCATGGCTGAAGCTGTTAAGTTAAGGGCAAGACAGAACAGCAACGGTGACGGAGAGTCACCCCGGAATAACCCCCTTTCCTTTATCATGGTTTAATTGCAAAGTGGTCTGCCATTGTTTCATGGTCACTGTAACATAGTCGATGAGGTCCATAATGATTCTTTCCATGGTCTTACAGATGAGGTTAGTCCAAGATTATGGGTCTATAATTCCCAGGGTCAGTTGATGGTCTCCTTCTGTGCAGAAGAATTACCACTGCTATCCTCAATTCTGCCAGAACATAGCCAGTCTGCAGGCTGTGGTTAAACAAGGATCCAGGTGGGTCTGCTAGGTCATATTTTAAGTTCTTTAAAAGGCAACCTGGGATGCTTTCTGGTCCTAGAGAGGCTGTGTTTTTTGCTTTTGGAAGTGCACAGATGACCTGTTCTCTTGAGATAATAGGCTAAGGAATGGTGGCAAGTATACTTTGGCGGATGACTGGTGGGGACATAGGGGTGGAATTTACGCCAAATCTGTTAGCTAGCCGGTTGGCTAATACCTCCAGCTGAGTATTAGTTATACCATCCACACCCAGTTCAGCACATAGCTGGGTATTCCTCTTCAGATTTCAGATGCAGTTAAAGAATGCCTTCTGATTATCCTTAGCTAGGAGGCTATTTTTGCTTCATAATTAGCTTTGGAGAATTGGCAAGATCTCTAATTTGTTTGTTTAGACTAGAGCCGGATTTCTTCGTCTGCTAAGCCAGTTCCCTGTTGTTTTTGGAAATTAGTTTCTTTCTTTTCTATAGCCTGTTTATACTAAGGGTCCACCAGAGTGGCTTGTTTTTCCAGCAAGACTTGGTTTTAATCCAGTCAGATACAGCTGATTCTATACATCTGCTTAAGTGGTTACACAGGGCATTGGTATAGTCCTCTGCATAGGATTCTGTGATATTTGTGTTCAAGGGGGCGTTTAAACTTCTTATACCGTTGTTCAGTGGTAGGTAACTTGTCTTGGAAAAATTATTAAGCATTTTTGAGCTTGCTGGGGTATCAGACCTTATAATTACATCGAAAGAGATTGACTTAGGTTCATAGGTAGGTACTAGGCTATCTGCCCAAAGGCATTTATAAGCTTAGCCAGAATGTGCTGGCTTTTGCCGCCCCCTTAGATTAGTTCCCTGTGCCTCTGTCCAGCAGAGCCACTGAAGTGATCCCCGGGGTAAACTTTCTGTTTCTCATCCACTCATCAAGGTTTCTCTTGAAGAGTGTTAGTGAGGAGCTCTGCCTAATGTAGAGTGGAATCTTGTTCCAGAGTATGGGAAGTTTCTGGGACAGGAATCTATCCTTCCAGCATGTCCTATTTATTATTGTGGTGAGGTTTAGATCCCTAGAGTGTGTGGCTCGAGGGGATATGGTTTTCTTTAGGTGGAGCATGTCCATCAATTCTGGGTTGGACATGGCCTTATATGTCAGGCAGTGATCACCTCTGAGTAGGCGTTATGCAACCGAGTACAGTTGGAGTTTCTTCAGTCGAGTTGCATAGGGCATCTGTTTGAGGCCAGTGATCCTCTTGGTGAGGTACCTCTGTGGCCATTCCAGCTGTTGCAGGTGTCTTGTAAGGTACATCCAAAATGGGGCGTTGTACTCTATGATGGGTCTGATGAGTGATGCATAGAGGGGCACAATGACCTCTTTTGATCTGGATGCAAACCCTTTTGTGGTTAGGTGGGCTACATAGAAGAATGTTCTAACCACTTCGGCAATGTGATTATCAAAGGAGAGATTACTATCTACTTGGATCCCCAGAGCCCTTATTACATCTTCCGTATTTAGGGGGCTACCACCTATGTGGTAGTTTGTGGGTACTTTGTTTTTTCCAAAGGGGATGACTATGAACTTTTTGGCATTTAGCTTGAGGCCATGGTTTTGACACCAGGCATCTGTCTCAGTGAGACCCTTTTGGAGGATGTCTGTGTCAGCTGGAGAGTCAATTGTAGACCCTAGTTTGCAGTCATCAACGAACTTGGTCAGCCATAGTCCTCCTGTGCTTGCCTGTACCTCTGAGAAGTATATGCTGAACAGGAGGGATCCTAGGACTGAGCCCTGGGGAACACCACTTGTAACCGGTTTAGAGTCAGACCTAGCTCCCGCAACTCTTACCATGTGGGCTCTATCCGTGAGCCAGTTGGCAACCCATCTCGTGATGTAGGGGTTTATATTCAGGCTGGTGAGCTTGTCTATAATACCAGAATGGGGAATGGTGTCGAAGGCATTTGCGAGGTCTAGGTAGGCTGTGCGGACCACCTTTCCCTCGTCTATAGCCTTGGTAACTGTCTCAAAGAAGTCCACCAGGTATAGGAGGCATGATCTGCCCTTAACAAAGCCGAACTGGGTAGGGTCCAGTGTTTGGAGGTTCCCAATTTCTCTGTTAATGAGATCCATGGCAATGTGCTCCATAGCCTTGTAGACCAAGCTAGTCAGGCTTACAGGGTGATAGTTCCCAGGGTCTGTTGTGGCTCCCCCTTTGTGGAGTGGAATAACCATTGCTGTGCACCACTCTATGGACACATAGCCTGTGGAGAAGCTGAGTTTGAACAATGTGTTTAGGCGAGGGGTTAGTTCATCTTTGAGCTCATGTAGGACACAGCCTGGGACACCAGCAGGTCCCATTGATGCTGTGTTTTTGGCTTTGGAGAGGGCTGTTTTAACCTGAGTGTCTGTGATTTCAGGGGCACTACATTCTTCTGGTATGGTTATGGGCCCTTTTGGGGGTGGGGGGGGGGGGTTGAAGTTTGCACTGAACCCGTCTGCCGGGATGTTGGCGATATCGGTCGGTTCAGTGTATTTTGTGCCATTCTGCACTAACTCCAAGCAGACCTGAGAATTGCCACTTAGATTCTTGACATAGCTAATGAATGCCTTGTGGTTATCTTTGGAGTCCTTGGCAATTTTTCTTTCGAAGCTAGCCTTGGATGATTTTATGAGGGATCGTAGTTTCTTGCTGATACTGATCAGGGATGTCTTCCTTTCTTGGGATTTTACTCTTTTCTGTACTAGTTTCCTCCATCTATTGTACAGTTTGTTTATGGCAGGGGTCCACCAGACTGGTTTACTTTTCTTGGAGAAGTGAGTCTTGGTTTTATTTGGGATAGCAAAGTCCATGCATTCTTGTAGGTGTCCATAGAGTGCATTAGTAAGGATTTTGCAGCTTGGGCAGCATTATCCTTTACTATGGGGGATTTGAAACTTTCCGCCTCGGTGTTAAGTAATGTAAAGTTTGCTTTTGAAAAGTTTTTCACACTGGTTTCTTTGACCGGAGGTGGGGGCGGAATGTGGATATCCAGAGTGATTAGTTTATGGTCAGATCTAACCAGCGAGGGGTTGACCTCCGGTGTGGAACACTGGTCGCCCATGTAGGTGATGACCAGGTCCAATATGTTGTCACCTCTGGTGGGGGTGTTGACCAGCTGATCCAGGGCATTTGAGTTTTTAAATTCTAGGAAATGTTGGGCAAGGGAGTTAGTACTTCAGTAGTTCTCCCAATTAATGTTTGGGTAATTGAAATCACCCAATATCAGGGGGTTTGGTAGGACCTTTACGTTTCCCAGTGTTTCCAGAAATGCAGAATGGGGGTCCTGGGACATGATGGGTGATCTGTAGCAAGCTACAATTTGAATTGCAGTTCTGCCCATTGTTAGTTGCACGTGGATGATCTCTGAAGCATTGTGCTGTGCCACTAACCTGGAGGTGAGGGTATCCTTGATGAATATGGATACGCCCCCGCCGTTTGTATTTCGGTCTGGGTTTTGTGGCCGAAATGTATGGTATGATTTGTAGCCTGGTAGTGCTGGAGTGCTCTCTGGACATTAAACCAGGTTTCTGTTCCTGCACATATATCGATTTTCTCCATACTGAGGAGTGCCTGGAGTGCGTGCATTTTGAGGTTTAGACTTCTGGCACTGAGTAGCATTACCCTCAGTTTTTTGTTACTTGTGCTATTTATGGCGGTGGGTTTGTCTTTTGAGCCTTGCCTAAAAATGGCACCATGGGGGTGGCAAGAGCCTTGGCCAGTATTCGAAAGCCTAAGGGTGACAGGTGCAAGCCCTCTCTAGTGAAGCAGTGTGGCTTGTCAAGCATGTCATCCCAGGCTGACAGACACTGGATCCCTTTTGAATGACACCAGAAGCTTAGCCAATTGTTGAAATTGATAATTTTTTCTTTATACCGTGGTATCATTCTTGGTGAGGGCAGGATACTACTCAGGGTCAGGGTCATACCGGCCTGGGCTACGTTATCAGAGAGCTCTTCCATATCTCTTTTCATGTAGTCCAGGGAGGTACGGCTCAGGTCATTCACACCACTAACATGGACAATGACAGAGTCGTACTTGTTCTGGAATGACCTGAGTGCTTGTGTTATGTGGCAGATCCTGGCACCGACAGGCAGCTAACAGTAACCTTCTCCTTGTTCAGCCTAGTGAGTGGAACGTCAGTGTGCCTGACTATAGAGTCACCTATTACTAGTGTGTTGGGTATGTTATTTTGCCTTAAGGGCTGTGATTGCGTGGCACACTGGTTTTGTGAAGTGTGTGTTTCATGGTTTGTGTTGGGGGGTGGAGGTTGCTTGGATGTCTGCTTTGGAGGTCTTTGTTGGTTTTGCAGATTTTTATTTAGAGCCTCCGAGTATGTTTTCATGTATTTATGTGTGTTTTTTATCGGTGCTCGTTTCATAGGTCTATGTGAGACTGGTGGTGTGATGCAAGTAGTTCCCTTCTCCTCTTGACTGTCTGGTCCATTCTTGAGTTGAGAGAGCTTAGCCTCCAGATTGGCTGTATAATTGCATCTCTCGCATGCATTAGTGTTTAGTGGCAGGAGGAGAGGGTTGTCTTTGTACATGAGGCAGTTGTAACATTGCCTCAAAATGCCCAGAATCACCAGTTGGACCGGACAGTACACATGAAACTGCCCTTTGGACATGCCTGGATAGGTACAGTGAGCTGTTTTACTGACTGGCTGGTAAGGTCGAATAGAGAGCCTTGTCCTTCTCTACAGTATAGGGGGGGGGGTCTAGTGCTAAGGTTTATTAGTGCTTGCTATGAGTTTTGAGCAAGTGCCGGGCTGAGAAGTGAATGGTTTGAGTGCTTATAGTCCAATCTTATCAGGGAGAATATCACACGGGGGGGGGGGGGGGGCAATACTCTCCCATGTTACTGAGTACTATGTCTAGGATATTTGAGACCATCTTGGGTGTGCTGACTAGCTATTACAGAGCATTTGCATTGACAAAGGTCCAAGAACCTCTGAGCCAGCATGTTTGTAGTCATGTACATTTCCCAGTCGATGGTAGGATAATTGAAATCACCCATGAGTAAAGTTTTGGGCTGTATGGTAAGTGACTCCAGTAAGTCTGGGCATGCAATATGACTTTCCTGGTTTATGGTGGGGGATCTATAGCTAGCTATGATGTGGTAAGTGATTTTGCCTGTGGTTAACTGGACATGGAGTAGCTTGAGTGAATCACACAATTTGACAAGCCTTTAGGTGTACTTATCCTTTATGAAGACGGATACACCTCCTCCTCTGGTTCTTTCACTCTCAGTTTGTCATTATAGCCCTGCACAACCAGGGTGCTTTCTGTGGCTTTGAACCATGTCTGGGTGACTGCACAGATGTCAGCATCTTCCAAGTGCTTCCAGGGAGTGCAGTATCTTGTTTAGGCTCCAAGCATTAAGCAGCACTACCTTGAGTTTATCTAGAAAGGATTTTCTTAAGTTGGGAGTTTGGTTATTTTTGACACTGCCTAAAAAAGGCACATTAGGGGTGGCTAATGCCTTTGCCAGTATCTGAAAGCCTAGAGGAGACAGGTGCAGACCATCTCTAGCAAAGCAGTGTGGCCTGTTGACCAGGTCTTCCCAGGCTGACAGATACTGGATCCCTCTGGACTGACACCAGAAGCTAAGCCAATTGTTAAAGTCAATCATTTTTTGTTTGTATTGTGGCATCTTCCCTGGAGAAGACAGAATGCTGCTTAAGGCTAGGCTTATATCTGCCTGTGACACAATCTAAGAGCACAGTCACATCTCTCTTCATAGAGTGCGGAGAGGTATGTCTCAAGTCATTCACCCCCACATGGACTATGACAGAGTCATACTGGTACTTGTGGTTGAAGGACTTGAGTGTTTGCATGACTTGACGGATCCTGGCACCTGACAGACAGCTAACTGTAACCCACTCATTATCCAGCCTGGTGAGGGGAACATCCGTAAGTCTCACTATGAAGTCTCCTATGACCACTACATTAGGTTTTGTGGTGTTATGCCTTATGGGCTTATTTGATGAGACAATGCTGTGTGTTTTATGTTTTCTTTTTTTTTTTTTTTTTTTTTGCATTGTTGTGTGCATTGGTGGTTTCTGAAGGCATCATTTGAGAGGCCTCTGGTCTTTTGGTAAGTAACTTGGTTTGGAGCCCAAGTGTAAGAAAATCACACACACTAGCTACAACAGCTATAAAACTATCAGATACAATGTATTACAGTGCAGTTAATTACTTAAAGCAGCAGTAGACAGCACATTTTTTTTAAGTAAAGCAAAAATGAAAAACAGCAAATAACAATACTCCCTCCTGGTAACAACCTCCCTAGTATCGAACACCTACTCTCCTGGGCATCCACTGAATTCACCCAAGAAACTTTTATTCTCAGTGACTTCAACCTAGATTAGCTCTCCTGTACTACTAACAACCCATCCAACTTTATTAATCTCTATTCCTTTACCCAGACCATAAACTGCCCAACACGTATCGATAAACACTCCAACAAGCACTCTACTTTAGACTGGATCCTGACCAACAGACCCAAGCAAGGTCACTTAGCCGGATACCTGCCATTTACCCTCAGTGACCACTACCCAGTGGCATCTGGTGACTTCAAATCGAAGGGGGGGCTGCAGGAAACAGCTGAATGGGTGGGGCCAATGGGAAGGGGTGTGGCCAACTAGAAAGGAGAGGAGCTATGCTCAAAACCACAAAAACTGGAACTTTAATTAAATACGCTTCCCTGGGTGTCAAACCATCATTATGAAAGTCCAATCAAGACAATCTGAAGTGTAGAAGAAAAAAAATATTTCAATGCATTAGCTGCATGACAGCTTACTTAATATCTAAATTTAAACAAAAAGGCTGTGAGGCATGAAAAAATAAATTACTTTTTAAATACATTACTGAAATGCCAGTCAAAATCAAGTACAAGTAAAGCAAGCAGCACTCAACTCAAACCACTTCTCCTTGCACTTCAGTTCTAATTATAATTTATATTCAGCTTTATAAAAAGTACCAAGTAACATGCTGAAACTTGCATTCTCTGAGATACCCCCCACTTGTAAAAATGTTTCTTATCCAAAAAAGACCTGCTGCCTGACAACAACTATCTACTTGTTTCATTGGGAAAACATGATCAAAGTAAAAAATGAACAGCAAACAAAAAACAAGCTCAAGATACATTGCTTAAAGGATTACTGCACAGGTTATGGACCACACATCGTAGATTGGCATTCTGTTTAGTTTATGGGTAAAGCCTGCAAAGATGACTGCAAGTCTCCAACAAAGGTAATGAGCTTCTTAAAGTACTGTAATTCTGTCCTTTATTACAAATACTTACTTATGCATTTCAATATCCGAGGCTTTTATGTTATCTAGTTATGTAAATATTCTCTGCATGGCAACAACAAAAAGGCTTTCAATGTTGGTAATTCTTTAACAATATGCTTATTAAAGCTTACTTGCATCTTACAATCTCAGACAAGCTTACCTGATGGTCATGAAAGCATTGCTGCTTAAACACAGAGCAATGGGCACTTTCTGAATAATAAGAAGCATAATCAACAGTATAAAAATATGACAAAAAAACAGAACATTCTGCAAAATCAAGCAAGGACAGATGAAAAGCCACTGTAGTACTTGTGTCTACTTTGGATGGGGGGATACTCTGCACACTTAAACTGCATAAAGTACAGTTTTGTACCTACCATAAATGTAGATGTTCGAAGATCCACATTGCTGCAGTCCTAACACTTGGGTAGTCCGCTGTCCTCGGTCGGCCCGAATATCAAAGTATAAGGCTGACGTCGGTCAGGGCGCATTTGACTGACGTCAGAACGTCAGGGTACAAATGCGCATGACCGACGTCATATCCTCAGTCTTTTCTTGCCCCAGATGTCAGAAGACCCTAAAAATAAAGGTCAAAACCAAAAGACAGCAAACAACCAACCAACCACCCTTGCACTAACTATATGTACAATATATATAATATACACAAAATGTACAACCCAACCCACACAACCACCTCTAACTACAGAGGGGAAGGAGGGAGGGTAAATTGGACTGCAGCAATGTGGATCTTCGAACATCTACATTTATGGTAGGTACAAAACTGTACTATGTTCTTCATCTCACATTGCTGCAGTCCTAACACTTGGGTAGAATCCCAAAGCAGAAGTAAGGGAGGATGGCTAACTACAAGGAAGCAGGAGCTGCCAAAATGCCCTGCAAAACAGCAGTGGCAAAACCAGCCCTGGACTTAGAGTAAAGTGGCAGGTGATAATGCTTAGAGAAAGTATGCACAGAACACCAAGTAGCTGCCTCCAAAATATCCTTGGTTGCCACTCCCCTCAAAAAAGCTGTTGAAGTGGCAGTAGCCCTAGTGGAATGAGGCCTAATCCCAGTTGGAATCTCCTTGCCATGATGGGAATAACAGAAAGCAATGCAAAACCCAATCCACTTAGAAATAGTTTGTTTTGATACAGGCTTGCCCTGAGAACTCAAAGCAAAAGAAACAAACAACTGCTGAGACTGCCTGAAACCTTTAGTTCTGTCCAAATAATAACGCAACTGCCTGTGGACATCTAAAGTGTGCAAAATCTTTTCCCCTTTATTTTGGGGATTTGCATAAAAAGTAGGCAAATGAATAGTTTGGTTTAAAGCCACACTAGAAACCACCTTAGGCATAAAGGAAGGATTAGTACGTAATGATACCCTATCCTTATGGAAAATCAAGAAAGGCTCAACCGCCATAAGGGCCTGTAATTCAAAAACCCTTCTTGCAGAGGTAATGGCCAACAAAAAAGCAGTCTTCCATGATAAATATTTCAACTCAGCAGTAGCTGCAGGCTCAAAAGGTTGTAGAGTGAGTTTCTCCAACACAAAATTGAGATCCCAAGCAGGAGTAGGAGCTCTTCGTGGGGGTCTTATATTCTTTGCCCCTCTAAGAAATTGCTTGAACAAAGGATGAGAAAACAATGGTGGGTCGCAATCATAGTGAGCTGAAATTGCAGCAGCATGAACTTTAACAGAAGAGAAAGACAAACCATTGTCTAGCAACTCAGTAAGATATTGAAGAGCCACACACAAATTAGGCTCAGAAACATCAAAATCTTTTGCTGCACTCCAAAACAAAAATCTCTTCCATTTGTCTGCGTACACTTTCCTTGTACTAGGCCTCCTAGCTTCCAAAATAACATTTAAAACTTGCTGAGGAAGTGGAGGCCCACTATGGTTCAAAACAGAATATGCCAGGCTGTTAGGTGCAGAGAGTGAAGCTTGACATTTAGCAAATGGCTGTCCTCCTGCGACAACAGGTGTGGAATCGAAGGCAAAGGCCATGGAGGCTTCCGTACCAGACTTCTCAGTAATGGGTACCAGTGTTGTCGAGGCCAATCCGGAGCTATCAAAATCATCCTTGGCTTGTCCTGTCTGACCTTTAGAAGTACCTTTAGGAGGAGAGGCAGAGGTGGAAAGGCATACACATGAAGATTGCCCCAATTGAAAGAAAGAGCATCCACTCTCCAAGCTGTGGGATGAAACTTTTTGTGCAAAACCTTGGCAGCTGATGGTTTAGTGGAGAAGCGAACAGATCTATGTCTGGAGTCCCCCATGACACTGCCATTTTCGAAATACATGAGGATCCAATTTCCACTCGTGGGGATCCATAATTGTCTGCTCAACACATCTGCTAAGGAGTTCTGTGCTCCTGGCAGAAACCTTGCCTGAAGATTGAGCTGTAAACTGAGAGCAGTCTCCCACAAAATCATTGCTTGCCTGCATAGAGGATAAGAATGTGTTCCCCCTTGCTTGTTGATGTACCACATGACAGTTGTGTTGTCTGTTAGAATCAACACCTGCCCTGGAAGAAGTAATTCCTTGAAAGCAATTAATGCAAACTGGACTGCTAACATCTCCTTCATGTTGATATGTAGATGTTGTAGTCTGACAGGCCACTTGTTTTGTATCCACTTTCCATTTAGATGAGCTCCCCAAGCTATGTCTGAGGCATCTGTCGTTAAAACCTGACTCGCCTCTGGCCGGGTCACAGAGAGTCCCTTGTTTAGGTGACATTCCTGAGCCCACCACAAAAATTCCTTTTGAATGCAAGGTATTATTTGAATGACAGTGTCCAGATCCTGGCAGTGCTGTGTCCATACATTTTTGAGATACCACTGTAGCTTCCTCATATGCAGTTTGGCATTGGGAAGTACCAGAATACAAGATGCCATGAACCCTAAGGCTTGAAGGACTGTCCTTGCAGTCAGCCCGGACTGATGAGATAGTTGATGGAAGTAAAGGGATAGACTCTTTTGTTTGTCCGGGGTTAAAAAGGCCACCTGGGATGCTGTATTCAGTCACACACCCAGAAAGCACATGTCTTGAGAGGGTACTAGACTGGACTTTATTTCGTTCACAGAATACCCTAGGCATCTTAGCACTGCTATCACATAATCCAAATGATGAAGAAGCTCTTCTCTTCCTTGAGCCAGAATTAGGCAGTCGTCCAAATAAGGATAGATCTGTATACCTTTTAGCCTGAAGAAAGCTATCACTGGAGCCAGAACTTTCGTGAACACTCTGGGCGCAGTAGATAAGCCAAAGGGCAATGCAGAGAACTGATAGTGAGAAGTCCCAGCTCGAAAACGCAGATATTTCCTGCAACTTAGTCTGATAGGAACATGAAGGTAAGCCTCCTTGAGATCCAAAGTTACCATCCAATGATCTTTGCCCAGCAGAGGTAAAAGCTGCTGCAACGTCAACATTTTGAACTTGGGAATGTCCAGATAAGTGTTGAGGATAGATAAATCCAAAATTGGTCTCCACGTGTTCCCCTTCTTTGGTACTAGGAACAGGCGAGAATAAAATCCTAGGCCCACTTCTGGCAGAGGGACCGGCTGTATGGCCCCTAGTCGGAGCAACAGAGAAACCTGTTTGTGAGCCTCTATTCTTTGTTGAGGAGGAACGTCTGGCATGCCTTTGAAAGGAGGCAAGGTATGGAAATAAAACCTGTAGCCGTGGTGTATGATATCCAATACCCATCTGTCCTGGGTAATTAAACTCCAATTCTCTTTGAAAAGTGCCAACCTTCCCCCCAAAGGTGCTGCCAGACGAGCAGGCTCTGGCAGCTGAAAAGGTAGGTCATTGGGTCTGCTTACGAAAGGACTGACCCCTGCCCTCACCCGAAGCCTGTGCAGGAGAACTCCCTGTCCTAGGCCTGAAAGAGCCCTGAGCTCTGCCCTTACCACGTCTAGATCTACCCCTAGACTGTGGATCAAAAGAAGGATACGTCCACCCTTTAGTAGGCCAATTTCTACTAAACTTTGGAGGCTGGACCTGCAAAAAATCTTTAACAGTCTGCATAGACTTAGCCTTGTCTTCCATTTTCTTTAAAACTGTCTCAACAGGAGGACCAAACAACACGTCAGATTGTAAAGGAGCATCTAAAATCCTTGTTTTAACATGTTCAGACAAATTCTGATCCCTCAGCCAGGCGTGCCTGCGAAGAACTGACCCAGTGGCAGCCCCCCTAGACGAGGCCTGTACAGCATCAAAACCACATTGCAAAGAATGCTTACCCACCTGTTCAGAAACATGCACTAAATCTTGCAACTCCTTACAATCAATACCTACTGCCAGAGCATCAACCTTAGATTTCAATTGTGAAAGGAGATAATTTTGGTATTTCAACATGTGAAACTGGCAATTCAGAGCCCTCATAGCAAGAGTGGAAGAAGTATAGACTTTCTTGCCCCATCTATCCAAGGCCCTAGCCTCCTTGTCTGCAGGAACCGGATTCTTAACAACAGAAGCCTTAATACCTTTAGGCCCATGGCTAACAGTTTCTGGGTCTGCCCTAGGACTCTTAAAAAGATACTTATGAGCTTCAGGCACCCTGTAATACCTATCCGGCTTAACAGGAGCAGGAGGCAAAGAATCAGGATTAAGAGAAGCTTCCGTAAAAACATCTTCCACTACATCCAAAACAGGAGGTATAGCCAAAGGCCTATGCTGGGGTAACAACAGAAATTCCCTAAGCCTCTTCCTGGAGTCAGAGAAGTCCTGACCTTCCCACTTAAAATGCTCCCTCATGGAATGAAGAGTTTCCGAAAAAGAAAAATCCTCAGGAGGAGTAGCAGAAGGAGTAGAATCATCCACATCAGAATCAGAATAAGGAGAGTACTCCTGCAAGTCTTCAGCCGAAGACTCTGAAACATCTGAAGCCTGCTCCAAACCCCCCAGCTCAGGCTCCACCCTAGGCCTCTTATCAGGAGGGGGCATAGAACCCCTAATCAAAGTAATCAAATCTTCTGCCATCTTAAGCATATGCTTCTTGGGCACAGTACCTGAAGAGCTAGGGGTAACACTAACTGAAGCTAAACCTGGCCTGCCCCTGGGGGAAGCCTTTGAAACAGAAGGAGAGGGCCTAGCCACCTTAGGAAGGGACGGAGTATAGTAACATGAGAAGCCCCCTCAGCCTGACTAGTCTCCTGAGAGGCCACATCTTGTAATAATAAGGTCTCCCCCTGGGAACACAAAGAAACCTCCGGTGGAGCCACCGGCTCCACCGACACCTCTAAAGAACCGCGTCTGGTACAGACGGTTCTTCTAGCCTAGGCTTAACTGCCTTGTCCTTGCGCTTCTTTGAAGAAGCGGGCGTCGGAGCATCCGACGGCATTTTATAGTTACACCGCTTCCCAAAGACTAACCTCGCACAATCCAACCTTCTCTTTATAGTGCGTTTATTAAATCTAGCACAAGAGCAACAGCCAACAACGTCGTGCTCAGGCCCTAAGCAAGGAATACACAAAGTATGATAATCTTTATGCGGTATCTGTTTCCCACAAGAAATGCAATTATTAACTTTTTCTGACATCCGGTAAATGACTGAGGCAAGAAAAAACGAAAATATTCCCCAACGGGGTACTTAGCCAACTTTGAACTCGGCCTGAAACTTCTAAATCGAAAAATCTCAGAACGCCAACCGGCACTTGCAACACTGCTTCTGCATCGGACCATGCGGCAAAAAAGACTGAGGATATGACGTCGGTCATGCGCATTTGTACCCTGACGTTCTGACGTCAGTCAAATGCGCCCTGACCGACGTCAGCCTTATACTTTGATATTCGGGCCGACCGAGGACAGCGGACTACCCAAGTGTTAGGACTGCAGCAATGTGAGATGAAGAACATCTGCTCCTTGCCTTGCTTGGACACATCCAGAGTCACTACATGGAGGAGTGGAAGTATGTCACAACTTGAAATATCTCTGGCTGACTGCGATGGCCCTGACACATTTGTCATACCTCTTAACCTCAGAGCAAGAAATCTGGACAAAGCCATACACAAAAGTGGGACAAAGGCCCAAAAATAAGGACAATATTTAAAGATTGCTCTTATAAACTTTCAAATAGAATAAGTAGGTCTTGCATTCGTATGAATTTTCTGAAGGGTATGAAATCTGAATCTCAAATGTCTGCCATTATTTTCTTACTTCATTCTTTAATGATTTGACACTAATTTGCCAGAAAACTACAATTTTATGAAAAATGGACCAAAAATGTGATGCAAAAATATAAAATAGCCACACAGTACAGCTGGGAACCTGCCAAAGGGACACTTTTTAATATTAGTACTGCTAGCTTGAGCAGCTAACAAAATAAATGAACTTACATGCATTTCTGAAATAAAAGTAATCGATAACTCTGATTATTACAGTTATTTATGAATTGTAAACCCTCCACGGTTTCTTCCAAAGGGAGAGCAACATTCTGAGCCAAAATCTGAGACAGTTGAGAGGTTTGGATATGCCCAATTCTATAAAGCAATTTGCACGTACCTCTCAACCTGTTAACATAGGAAATCTGGACAAGGAAAAATGTATTGGGGGAACATACAAACAGTACTAAAACTTGCTGATGTATAAACTTAGTTGATAGAACAACAGGTCTTGCTTTAGCATGCATTTTTCTGAAGGTTAAGAAGTCTGAAACTCAATGAATGTCATTATTTAGTGACTTAATTCCTAAATGATTTGCCAGACAAACTAAAAAATAAAAAGCAAAAAGCTATTAATTCTGTGAAAATCTGGACAGTTGAGCAGTATAGTTCAGCCGAGCCGGGGCTGTCTGAGTTTGCCATCCTTCCCCCTTACAAAATCATGGTCAAATGGAGCCAACCCCTGCAGCCATTCCAATGTCCCATTACTTTGCTATTTCACCCCATTTACCATAAACAATGCAATGCGCATACTGCTTTACTTCTACAATGATTTGGATTTCATTTGAAAATTTTATTTTGTATTTTACAGCACAAACACTAAGACATCTGCTGAACAAAGCAATGCAGTCTCACAATGAAAATAGACTTAGCATTAAAACTCTGCCCTTGAAACTCACATTCATTGAAACATCACTGAAATCCACATTCAAAGAAAATACATTCGGGTAGTATAAAGATTAACTTTGGGCTGTTTTCACATGATAGGCCCCTTGCACACAAAACACACGTGTTGTGTGATACACCTTCCTGACTGTATTAAATTATATTCCTTGTATAATACATTACAGTTGTTAGACAGTGTTTAAATTTGTTTTGAAAATTTTTCCAGTAAACAATGAAACAAAATGCATGCACCAATAATGACAAAACTGCCCAATTGAGAAACATTTCCATCATAAAAGTCTACTCAAACTTATACAATTCACCAGTATCAGTAAGCATGCGCCAATAATGACAAAATTGCCCAATTGAGAACATTTCCATCACAAAAAAATCCACCAGTATCAGTAAATATGCACAATCTCTGCAGAAGTAAGTCATCTAAATAATTCCACATTAAAGAGATCTGTAACTAAAGAAGAGGTTGCTGCTAGCAAAACTTTATATTTCATTGTTTCATCTATAAATAATCTATAATCTATAAATAAAGTGCCTGTTGCCCCTGAGGAATAAATTACCTATATTACATAAAAAAAGATAAGCTAGTAATATTGCAATAGGAAATGGATGGTAAGGGAATGCCTTAGCGAGACATATTACAGGGGTTCCACAACATGAATTTAAGTTCATTGTATTGGAATGTGTGGTACCTAGAATTCGTGGGGGGGCATGGCCCTACCTATTAGAAAAACTGGAACTCGCATGGCAGTTGAGACTGAATTCCATATACTGGCCAGGACTAAATGACAACCTGTCTATTAGTAGCCTTTTAAAACTAAAAGCTCTTATAAGACATTGAACTTGTAGTAATAGGTTATGTGAAGGTAATAGTGTAGTGGTTATCACATCTGCTTCATACGTAGAAGGTCCTAGGTTCAATTCCTAGTGGAAGCTGTTCGTTTACTTTTCATTACTTTATTGTTTTACAGTTTCATTTGTTTATCTTTTATTGGCATGTTTACTGCGGTAATAGAATGCTATATTTAATTACATTATATTAAATGGATTGGTTTTATTGTACTGTTTAAAATTTTTTAAATATCTATGACATACTTTTGAACTTGAATACTGCTGCTATTTGATTTTGTTTCAGGACATACTGTTGCTTTAAACTTTTTAAGTCTGTTTCAGGATATGATGTCATCCTTACAGGGTTTAAAACAAACTGGGCTGTTTTAAAATTTGTATCTGATGAAGTCTCTGTAATGTTGGAATATTGAGATGAAAGCACATATATATTTTATTGTTTAATACATAAAAAATGTGCTTGGTGGTTTTAAGAAGTGGTCTGCCTCCTCTACACTCATTTTTGTGGATTTATTCATTGACTTGGTTTTGAATCTCTCAGCTTCGCGGCACAAGAAATCTGGAAAAAGCCAAAATATATCAGGGGGGACAAAAGCCCAAAAACCAGAGACACATTAAACATTGTTTGTATAATCTTGGAAAGTTGCTAGAAAAAAATATGCTGTTTTACCACCAAACATTTTATTGCCCAGTCTTGAACCCAGGTCCCTGTGCAAAACACTCAGAGTAACATACCACTTTGCCAAATCAGCTGTTTTGTGAAAGACAGGAAGACTGAAACTTAAATGGCTACCATTTAGTGAATTCAGTTCTCACCATAACTGTCAACCTCTTAGCACAAAACACCTGGACAAACCCAGTAATGGGGGGAATACAGCCCTCACATATTCAGTGAATTCAGTTCTCGCCACAGCTCTCAACCTTAGCACAAAAAACCTGGACAAAGCCAATAATGGGGGAATACAGTCCCAAAAATAGGGACAAATTTCAAATATTCATCTTATAAGCTTAGAAAATTGCTAGAATAAAATTAAGGTTGTTACTATGTACTTTCTGAAGAATATGAAGTCTGAAATTCAAATGCCTGTCAATTTTATTTAACATTTGTTAACCAGGAAAGTCTGACTTGGAACAAAAAAACAATATTAGCAGAGGCCCAGGGAGAAATAATGCAGACACATGTCTTTGTAACATGGGAGGACACAACAGCAAACACATAGAAACACAGGGAGGACATGCAGACTCTATACAGAAGGAACCCCAGTCAAGAATCAAACCAGAGAACCTGTAGCTTTGAGGCAACAATGCTACCACTGCACCATCAAATATCTAAGGATGTAAACATTCAGAAACCACAGATGTTATGAGGAACAGAAGAGAACAAAATATGAGATAAAAAATCTGCAAAAAGTTCACAAATGGTGGTGGGTAGGGAATTCAGGATGTTGTTACCTGATCAAGCCTGATCTCTAACCACACACAGGTTCTCTGTAGCCATCAGCATAAAGCAACTGGGGCATTTTACACACACACACACACACACACACACACACACACACACACACACACACACCTCCGTTCATGGTAAGCCAGTTACAAAACTCCGTTCATGGCAAGGCAGTTAACCCAGCAGCAATAATCAGACACAGCAACAATAATCCTTCAAGGCAGCAGCAATAATCAGAAAGCTAACTTCAAGTCAAGGCAGCAATTCGCCTGAATGCACAATTCTGATTTCTGGTTCCTGTTACTCATTCCAACATTTAAGACTGCAGACCTTGCAATCCGATCCCCTTCAAGTCTATGCGGTGCTATCACATAAACTTCTGGGAAATTAGCAGTCTGCTGCCTTCTTCCTGAATCCGGACTGAGAAGGCAGCAGTCCGGATTATGTTATGTAGGAAATTTAGGAATGTACCATTGTGTGTCACAGCTGTGGGGGCTGCAGTCCTATATCACGAGCTGCCACTACCCAACATTTCTTTATAAAAAACGTGTTTACCCATAAAGTAACATTATTTACAAACACATTACCACCAAATGTGGGGGGGGGGGGAGCAGAGGGAATAGAGTCGTCTGCATCAGAGTCTTCATAGGTAGATATGGGTAAATCCTGGTCATCAGAGGAAACAGAAATTTCAGAATCCTGGTCAGAAGTATCATAAACAATTTAGTCCTAGGTCTCTTAGAGGTTGGCTTCCCCTGATTAAAGTAATAAAGTCTTCAGCCATTCTTATCATTTGTTTTTTAGGAATAGAGGCCTGACCATGCGGTCTGTGCATCAGTCTTCTAGGCATGGTTCGAATTTTAGGTCTTGAAGAAAAAGATGGTGTCGGTTTAATATGCAAGTCAGTAGGTCTGAATACACCCTCAGAAGCCGGTGCCTGCACAGCGGCTCCGGACCCATCCAAGGTACAGACATCCGCAGGATCCACAGTTGAAGCATCTCGTGGCATACCGGACTCCGAATGGGTCTCAGTAGAGGCCTGCGAATCTGAAGTAGTGGGTATCAGGGGCTGCAAAAGCGCCTCACTGAGTACCGGCACTGGCTTAGGAGAAGCGTCGTCGGCAGCTTTGGACCTAGGCGGCCTGTCTCTGTCTTTATCTTTGAGTTTTTTCAGAATGTCGGTAGTCGGATGGCTTACCGAAGACATATCTGGATAACTGAACCGAGTACCAAAATATTTAGAAGCGTAAATATACAGACGATGAACAGTTCGTTGCTTAAATAAGGCATAAAACCGACAGCGAGGTACGTCGTGGTCAAGGCCTAGGCAAGGAATACAGTACGAATGGAAATCTTTATGAGGTATTTGCTTTCCAAAAGAAATACAATTCTTGACTTTTACTGACATCGGTTTAGAGCAAGAAAAAGTTGCCCCAACGGGGTACTTAGCTTTAGTTCAAGACTTCGGTTCTGAAACTCAAAAACGAAAATTTCAGGAGTCGGCCGACCGGCACTTGCGAACTGCTTCTGCTTCGGGCACCGCACTGCAAGAAAGACTGGTGTAATGGCATCGGCTGCATGCTTTATACCCCTGACTACCTGATGTCACGGAAGATGAGACAGCAACCGACGCAGGATCCAAGACTTTGATAATCAGGCCGACTGAGGGCTACTGCAAGCAGATAACCCAAATGTGATGATTGCAACATCATGCTCTTCTCTTGCTTCTTTTGTAACTTATCTCTACTCCATCTACCACCTTTGCCATCAGCTCTCTCAACTTGTAAATAATGCTTTACTTCAGCTTTTTTTTATTCACTACAGAGCTGCTCCATTAGCAGGTTTTTAGTTTCCCACCATCTGGTTGTGTTTGTTCATCAAGGTAGATCTTCCCCAAGGATCTACACCATTAAACACACAATTCTTATGGAATGTTTCTTCTTGATATATGATGTTTTTGTTGGGCGGCCATGGTGGTGCAGCGGTTAGTGTTGCTGCCTCACAGCAAGAGGTTCTCCGGGTCGATTCTCGGCTGGGGTGCCTTCTGTGTGGAGTCTGTATGTCCTCCCTGTGGTCGCATGGGTTTTTCTCCGGGTGCTCCGGTTTCCTCCCATATCCCAAAGACATGCAGTAGGTGAATTGGTCACTCTAAATTGGCCCTAGGTGTGTGTGTGTGTGTGTGGTGTGTGTGTGTGTGTGTGTGTGTGTGTGTGTGTGTGTGTGTGTGTGTGCGTTTGTGTGCCTTCTGTGGAAGGTTGGGCACTGGGCTGGCAACTAGACACCGTAAAACTCCACTGCCAATCATGAGCAGACAGATGATCCGCTGTGGCGACCGCTAACCGGGAAAAGCCAAAAGAAGAAGATATGATGTTTTTGCTATTGTAGAAATGCATAATATTTTGTGATGTTTGTTTTTGATTTGCAAAATTGCATGCTAATTTGTTCTAATCTGTGTATCTAAAATCTACTTGTATTGTATTTTTCTGTGGAGCTTTTCTCTCTGGGCCTCCACTGAAAATGGGCCTCTGGCCCAGTTGGACATTCCCAGTCAACAAAATGTAATAAATTATAAATAAATAAATAAAACTTAAGAAACTGCTAAAATACAGTTGCAGTTAATAAGAGAAGTGAAAAAATATTTATTTTTGTCTTCTGAGTAACTGATTGCTCCAGGTGAAAGCAGAGTCTCAACACTCCCAAACAAAGTTACCAAACAATGAGCACCTCTGAGTAATTATGTTACTTCAACAGTTATCCAGCAAATACTGGCTAAGGCTCTTGCCACCCCCATAGTGCCTTTTTTAGGCAAGGCTCAAAAGACAAAACCACCTCCATAGACAATACCAGATACAAAAAAAACTAAGGGTAATGCTACTCAACGCCAGAAGTCTAAACCTCAAGATGCATGCACTCGAGGCACTCCTCAGTATGGAGAAAATTGATATCTGTGCAGTAACAGAAACCTGGTTCAAGGCTCCAGAGAGCACCCCAGCACTACCAGGATTCAACTCATACCATACTTTTCGGCCCCAGAACTCGGACAGAAATACTAAAGGCGGGGGAGTATCCATCTTCACCAAGGATACCCACATCTCCAGGTTAGTGGCACTGCACGAGGCATCGGAGACCATCCAGGTGCAACAGTGGGCAAAACTGCTTTTCAGTTTGTAGCCTGCTACAGATCACCCACCTTGTCTCAGGACCCCCACTTGGCATTCCTGAGAACACTGAAGAATATGAAGGTCTCACAAAACACCATGATTTTGGGGGATTTCAACTACCCAAACATTGACTGGGAAAACTACTCAAGTCACATCTCCTTTGCCCAACGGTTCCTGGAGTTTATAAACTCAAACACCATGGAACAACTGGTCACCACTCCCACAAGAGGGGACATCATATTGGACCTGGTCATCACCAACATGGGGGACCACTGTTCCACACCAGAGGTAAACCCCTCGTTGGTAAGATCAGACCACAAACTAATCACAATGGACATCCACATTCCGACCCCACCCCTGGCCAAGGAAACCACTGTAAAAAATCTCTCAAAAGCAAACTTCACACTTCAAGACCAAGGTGGAAAGTTTCAAAGCCCCCAGGCAAATGGAAAATGCTATCCAAACCACAGAATCCTTTACAAATGGCACTCTATGAGCACCTACAGGAATGCATGGATCATGCCATCCCAAGTAAAACCAAGACTCACTCCTCCAAACACAGAAGACCAGTCTGGTGGACCCCAGCCATAAATAAGCTATACAACAGAAGGAGGAAACTATTACATGAGAGGGCAAAATCCCAAAAAGGGAAGGCATCTCTGATCAGCATTAGCAAGAAACTTCGCTCAATCATAAAATCATCGAAGGCTAACTTCAAAAGAAAAATCGCCAAAGACTCTAAAGATAATCACAAGGCGTTCTTTAGCTATGTCAAGAATCTGGGTGTCAACTTTCAGATCTGCTCTGAGCTGGTGGAAAATGGCACAAAATACACTGAACCCACTTGCATTGCCAACATCCTGGCAGACAGGTTCAGTGCAAACATTACCCCCCCTTCCCCCCCAAAAGGGCCTGTGTCTATCCCAGAAGAATGCAGTCCCCCAGTCATCACAGACACACAGGTGAAAGCAGCCCTTTCCAAAGTAAAAAACACAGCATCAATGGAACCTGATGGTATCCCAGGCTGCGTCTTACACGAGCTCCAAAAAGAACTAAACCCTCACATAAATTCATTATTCCAACTCAGCCTTACCACAGGTTATGTACCCAAAGAATGCCGTATAGCAACAGTAATCCTGCTCCACAAAGGTGGCGCCACAACGGATCCCGGGAACTATCGCCCCATAAGCCTGACTAGCCTGGTCTGCAAGGCTATGGAGCGCATTATCATGGATCTCATAAACAAAGACATTGGGAACCTCCAGACACTGGACTCTACCCAATTCAGCTTTGTTAAAGGCAGATCTTGCCTCCTAAACCTAGTTGACTTTTTTGAAATAGCTACCAAAGCCATAGATGAGGGAAAGGTAGTCCACATAGCCTACCTGGACCTCGCAAAGGCCTTCGACACAATACCCCACTCTGGCATCATAAATAAGCTTACCAGCTTAAAGATCAACTCATAAGTCACAAGATGGGTTGCAAACTGGCTCAGGGATAGAACTCCCATGGTCAGAGTTGCGGGTGCCATGTCGACTCTAAACTGGTTACAAGTGGCGTCCCACAGGGCTCAGTCCTGGGACCCCTCTTGTTTGGTATATACTTCTCTGAGGTACAAGCAAGCATTGGAGGACTGTGGCTGACCAAGTTCGCAGATGATTGTAAGCTGGGAGCCATAATCGACTCTCCGGCTGACACAAGCTTCCTCCAGAAGGGTCTTACAGAGACAGATATCTGGTGTCAAAACCACAGCCTTAAGCTAAATGCCAAAAAGTGCATAGTCATTCCTTTTGGGAAAAACAAAGTGCCCACAAACTACCACATAGGAGGTAATCCACTAAGTACGGAAGAAGTAATTAGGGATCTGGGGACCCAAGTAGATAGTAACCTCTCCTTTGACAATCACATTGCCAAAGTGGTTAGAAAAACCTTCTATATAGCTCACCTAATCACAAAAGGGTTCACATCTAGATCAAGAGAGGTCATTGTGCCCCTCTACTCATCGCTCATCAGGCCCTTAATTGAGTACAATGCCCCTTTTGGGATGTATCTTACCCGACACCTGCAACAGCTGGAGAGACCTCAAAAGTACCTCACCAAGAGGATCGTGGGTCTCAAACAGATGCCCTATGCTACTCGACTAAAGAAACTTCAGCTCTACTCAGTTGCTTACCGCCTACTCAGAGGCGATCTCTGCCTGACATACAAGGCCACGTCTAACCCGGAATTGATGGACATGCTCCACCTCAAGAAAGCCAAATTCATTAGAACTACACGCTCCATGAATTTAAACCTCAGCACACAATAAATAGGACATGCTGGAGGGACAGATTCATATCCCAGAGGCTTCCCTCGCACTGGAATAGAATCCCGGTTCATGTTAGGCAGAGCCCCTCGCTGACCCTCTTCAAGAGAAATCTTGATGAGTGGATGGGAAATCGTAAATTTACTCCTGGGATCACTTCTATGGCCCTGCTGGACAGAGGCTCGGGAATCTAGTCTAAAAGGGTGGCGAAAGCCAACACATTCTGGCTAAGCTTATAAATGCCCTAGGGCAGATAGCCTAGTACCTACCTATGAACCTAATACATAGTTAGAAGTCTATTTGAGATGTCAGCAGCTTTTTAGCACTGACTGTTCCAGTGAAAATTAGGCATTCACAATACAGTACTCTAGGCCTATGCCTCTGTTACAGTTCCAGACTTGTGCAAAACTCTAAACCTGTGTGACATTTCCAGTCTCATGCAGTATTCTACACCTGTATAACATTTTCACTCTCATGAGGTACTCTACACCTACACCTATATGATAATTCCCCTCCTGTGTGATATGCTACACCTACACCTGTGAGATATTTCCAGTCTCATACAATACTCTACACCCATACCACTGTGGCATTTCCACTCTTGTGAGATACTCTGGTACTTACATCTGTGTGATATTTCCACTCTTCTGCCGTAATGTATACTTACACCTGTATGATATTTCCACTCTTATGCATTACTGTATACCTAAACCTGTGTGATATTTTCATTCTTGTGCAGTACTCTACACCTATGCTTTCATGACATTTCCACTCTTGTTGTGGTACTCTATACCTATATCTGTGTGACATTTCCACTCTTGTGCAGTACTGTACACCTAAACCTGTATATTTCCAGTCTTGTGCAGTATTGTACACCTACACCTGTGTGACATTTCCACTCTTGTGCAGTTCTGTACACCTACACCTGTGTGACATTTCCAATTTTGTACAGTACTCTTCTGTGTGGAGGCATACATGAATGGGACATGCCTTCGTTGAAGGTTGTGGGTCAGGGCTGGTAACCCGGTACGTAAAAATCCACTGCCAATCATTAGCGGACCGGAGTTCCGCTGTGGCGACCCCTAACCGGGAAAAGCCGAAAGACACAAACAAACAAACAAGCTCTATACCTATGCTTTCATGACATTTCCACTCTTGTTGTGGTTCTCTATACCTACACCTGTGAGATATTTCCAGTCTCATACAATACTCCACACCCATACCAATGTGGCATTTCCACTCTTGTGAGGTACTCTGTACTTACATCTGTGTGATATTTCCATTCTTCTGCAGTTCTATACACCTACATCTGTGTGACATTTCCAATTTTGTACAGTACTCTATACCCATGCTTTCATGACATTTCCACTCTTGATGTGGTACTCTATACATACACCTGTGCCCCATTTCTACTCTTGTGCTGTACTCTATACTTACACCTGTGCGTCACTTCCACTCTTGTACAGTAATCTATATCTACATGTGTGTGGCATTTCTAGTCTTCTGCAATACTCTATATCTACACCTTTATGACATTTTCACTCTTGTGCGACACTCTACACTTATGCCTCTGTCACACTTCCACTCTTGTGCAGTACTCTGTACCTATGTGTGACATTTCCCCTCATGCGATACTCTATACATACACCTGTGTGACATTTCCACTCTTGTGTAATGCTCTATACATACACCTGTATGACATTTCCACTCTTGTGCGGTACTCTACACCTAGGCCTGTGCGACATTTCTATTGTTGTGCAGTAATCTACACATTTTCACTCTTGTGCAGTACTGTACACCTACACCTGTGTGACATTTCCAATCTTGTGTGGCACTCTACACCTATGTCTGTGTGACATTTCCACTCTTGTGCAGTACTGTACACCTGTGTGACATTTCTACTCTTGTGCAGTACTGTACACCTACACCTGTGTGATATTTGCACTCTTGTGAAATACTCTACACCTAAACGTGCTAAATTTCCACCCTTGCACAACCTACAGGTCATAAATCTATGCACAAATTTAGTTATGCAGTTTTGGGGTATTCTAGAACCCAATTTTCAACTTGGGGAGTTTTATGCTTCATTAAAATACAGAAAAAAACATTTTTGTATTAACTACTGAATTCCTCAACTAATAATACAGAACATAACACCTGTGAAATTCTGATGTCCACATCTGTTTCTGTTTAATGAATGGTCAAGTGTAGATGTTATTTTGTAAAATGGAGCCTTTAGAATGATTTCCATAAAATATACCTATTACTAGTGTAGCAGTTTTTCCCTGTATGCAAATAAGTTTCCATTTTCAGATACACACTTGTTTCCTGACTGAACCCTCAAAGGAAAATGCAGCAGTCAAACATTTATCTGATTCTGAAATACAGCAGTCCTAAGTTTCATTTGCTCAAGCAATTATTCTAGCCTTTAATCAACAACTCTACATATCACTCACAGACTCCTTGCAATATTATGTGAAAGTCATGAACACATATGTATGATAAAATGTCTGCATGATGTTGAAATGTAGTGTATATGGCTTTGCTTGAATACCTCTGACGTGTTACATGAACAAATAGAAATGTATTTTTTAATGCTGGCAACATGGCAGCTGCAACAAGCATCAACACGCACTTCCACATTAAAGACAATACTCTACAACTCACTGCACCACAATACGTCTGGTTCATTACATACCCCAGCTGAAATATGCATCTTAATTCAGTCAGCAATCAGTTCTATGTTTAAGTATGCATTCTGTAACTCAATGTACCAGATAATGAAGGATTAGAAAAAGGTTGTGTGTGAAACAAATGGCACACTACAACTCTATATATGCAAGCAAAACTACCCTGACTGGGAATAAAGATGTATACAAGTAATATGGTAAAGGCATTATAAAAATTATCAAAATGACATTGTTTTGCATTTCAATTTAACTATTTGTGCACGTCTAATGGGGTTTAGTGTGTGCAGCCAGTAACATGACAGTTCACCATCACCATGGGTGAGTTTCAGTCCTTACCACTGGTAACCTAAGTTCAGAAGGAAACTGCAGCCAGTAGAAGATATGAGGTGCCTAATTATATTTTCTCCCTGAGAGGAAACTGAAAATGAGCATGGTGGAGGAGGCAGGGCCATAGCTGTATAACAAAGATATATTTTTTAAGCCCTTCAAGGGATGGGGAGGGGATGTAGCAGTTGAAGTTTCTTCATGTTTTAGATGAAGAGATATTATGTAAACTTGCAAAATTCTGACCTCTATCTGCCTGGATGAACCATTTCAATAGAAGAGTCTCCTTGGACATTACCACTGTTCATTAGTCATCAGACAAAAGTCTAAGTGCAAGTAAAATAGCTACTACATAAACACACACACAAGTTCTAAGTAAGTTATGACTCACTCAATAAGGTAAAGTTAGATCTGGTTCCAGAGTACTGAACTAAAAGGGACAGCTCAGAGTACATATCACCAAAGGTATTTTATAACGCCTTCCAAGATGGCTGTGCATTGAGTAACAGCTTAATTCTAGCTCTCCCAGTGTGAAAAAAAAGAAATTTAGAGAAAGCCAGTGAACCTAAATTTCTGAGTAAATTTCAGTAACTGGCTAGTAAGTGCACTGCCTACATGCCAGGAAAAAAGTAATACAAAGGACCTGAAGGAAAATCAGCTACAAAAGGCGATGAAAAAACACTGACTGGGAAAAGTACAGTAGTTGTTCAGCAAAAAGCAGTGCAAGCTCCAGACATGCCTTCCAGTAACCTAGAGGAAAGCATAAGGCAACTGCACACAGACCTGACTAAAATAAATGAAACACTGATGGACTAGATCAACTCAAACAATAAAAGGCTGGAAAAAATGGAAGAAACTTTAAACAGATATTCAGAGAAGGTGATAAAACTGCAAAACTCAGAGCCCAAAATGAAAACTGCACAAGAAGAGATGTTTAAAAATGACAGAAGAAGAGGGCAGAGCACATTGGGAAAACCTGCTGTACCCAAAAATCTGGAAGGAAGAGACTGTATTATTTACTTTTATTTTATTTTACATTTGTTTACCAGGAAAGTCCGACTGGAACGAGGTCCATTTACAGTGGAGGTCCGGGGAGAAAAGCTCCACATCAAACAATATGTACAGTGGTAAATGTACAATCAAAAAAGATACAGCATACAATGGTTTGTTCCAAGCAAGCTTAATTTACACACAGTAGACTCTGGATGGCAGTATTTGGGAGAAAAGACTCACATTAACTGATCTAATCAAAAGACACATCACACAAGATGTAATAATTTACACATAGTCGGCCCTGTATGGGAGTACTGTATAACAGAGATAGTAAGCAGTGAAGAGAGGAATGTAACAAGAACTGGAGGACAGCAGGAAAGCATTTATGTGATGCAAGGACAGAGCCAGGATTGCAAGAGGTGCGACTTAAGTAACTTTTTGAACAGTGAGATAGATGGTGCTGAAGAGATATTTTGGGGGAGGTTATTCCATTTCCTAGCGATGGTATGAGAGAAAAGAGCTTTCCCTGCAGTATTGTTGGCTTTGGATATCTAGAGCAGGGTTTTGTTGGATGAGCGTAGAGGACAGTTTGCTGAATATTGGTTTAGTAGTTGGTTTAGGGCTGGAGTTTTGTGGGGATTCTTTAGTATGTTGAAGGTGAGCACTAGTTGGTGGTAACCAATTAATTGAGGGAGTTCTAACCACTGTAGCTCCTTTAGGGCAAGACAGTGATGGCTTCTAAAAGTGGAGTTATTGACGAATTTTGCAATTTTATTGTAACATGATTCTAATGTGTTTAGGTCTGTTTTCCTGATGTGGGTTAGGATTGGTGATGCATACATTAGGGCAGACAAGAGGTGAGTTTGGGCTAGGGTGATTCATGCTTGGTCTGACAGGAACTGTTTGTGTTTGTATTATGTTCCTAATTTTTTATGTGCCTTTTTAATGGTTTGAGAGATTTGGACATCAAAGTGAAGATCCTTATCTATTTCAATACCGAGGAGCTTAGTATGGGGGGAGGGAGAGATTGTGGTGCCATTTTTGGAGGTGACAGTGAAGGAAGGAGGTGTGGTTCTGGATTTGTTGGGGGATGACAAGAAGTAATTTGGTCTTGTTGGGGTTTAGAATCAGTTGGATATCAGCTGGTATTAAGTTTATGAAAGCACAAATAAGCAACTGGGCTGGTACTCCACAACAGGAATTGTTAACTGAAAGGGCACATCATGTGTTTGCTCCAAACCTAGCTATGAGAAAACAACTTAGACCTTTAACAGTAAAGATGCAATCTTACCAGCAGAAGGAGTTGACTCTCACAAAACTGTGGCAGAAGGACAAAATACTAAAAGTGGGAGACAGCACAATGTTTGTGGAGAATGACTACTCATTGTACACCAGGCAGAAGAGGAGTAAATTTATCCCATTATTCAGGGAATGTCAAGAAGCAGGCTGGAGATTCAAACTGCTGTACCCAGTTATCTTCAAAATATTTTTCCCTGGGGGAACAGAATAATTTTTTCATGAAGCACATGCTAAGGAAGAAATACAAACGTTTGTCCAACAAAAAGTGAGCTGTGACACAGAAGGAGATTCTGCTTATTGTTCTTCTGCAAATAAAGACCATAGAGAGACTGTGCTAGTAAAACCTTTTCCAGAATTTCAATGGAAAATGCTTGAGAGAGGGGAAAAAAGCACAAGGGTTGACTAGAAGAACTGAGAGTGCGTTAGAAACGAAGCAGAAACAGTGTCTGGGAGAAGGAGATGAACAGGAATAGAACAAAAATTATGGAAATATTGTACTTTGGACTCTGTTAAACTTGTAGGGAACTCTAAAGTATATGCCATACTTCATATCATTAACGTTTGGAGAATAAAATCAATAACTTGGAAACTGACAAATGTGGGATTACAAAGTAATAATTATATTTGTAAAATGTGACAAAACAAGAAAATCTGGAAATATTGGACTTTTTGGAATGTGATAAACTTGTAGGAGACTGTAAAGCATATGCCCTACTTCATGTTATTAAATGTGCAGAAAAACACTCAGGAGAGGGGAAGAGAAGGGAGAAAGTTAACTGTAAGTAAAACAAATTGTTTTCTTAATAGTACTATTTAAATGGTGGACGATTTTCTTTGCATGTTACAAATAAACATTTTTTCAGTTATTGTTAAGTGTACTGGGGATACTAATGTAAATAGGTGCTGCTGTTTTTCTCTTTTTGTTTCTTTCTCCCTTCTTCTCTTTCTCCTTGTTCAGTTTTAAGAAATGTAAGCACTACAATTTAAAAAAGATCTGGTTAAAAGAGCATGTCAAAAGAAAAATCAGTGTGCCTTTTCTCATTCTTGCATAAGAGATTGACTGGGATAATAAGGCCATTTGCTAAATGAAAAAGAATATTGAATATTACAAGTTTTTTTAGTAAACATTTTTGCGTCTGGATCTCATGTCTCTAGCAGACAATCTGATAAAGAGAAATGGCTTGAAGAAGATATTTTCTGAAAGCATTCAAGTGTTTCCCCAGCTGAGAGAGCTATAATGATAAAACAAAAACAGACAGCACTTAATAGAACCACAGGCTATACTATGCATCTTAGCATGGATTATCTTTCTTTTAGATTAGCAAGAGTCTGTATGCGCGATTGTCAGTTTGGAACATTTGTTCCTATTAGGAGGGTATAACTTCAACATTTGAAGATGTACATAGTTGTGTGCGTTATTATTAAGTTAATAGGTTGTAGGGGGTATTGGGTGTGTCTGTGTGTTTTTGTTTGAGGGTTTTCAGTAAAACAAAAGTTCTGTAAGACGTGACATAGGCTCAAATGGAGATAACAAGAAACAGCTGTATAATTACTAACCTGACCAACAGTGCATGCATGTAACACAAAAGCTGAAACTAGATATTTAACAAAAAGCTGTTATACATAGAAGGTGGGAATAATAATCTCTCAAGAATATGATGCTTCCTCTAATGTCTTTAAATGTTAATGGTCTCACAGATAAATACAAAAAAGAAACAGTAGTGAACTATATTAAAAATGTAGAGTGCAAATAGCTATGCTACAGGAAACACACTTGGAAAGAATTGAACATGCCTTTCAGGATGGTTATTCATAGGAATATCTCGGGCAAAGGAAGAGAGGGGTACTTATTCACTGTAAGAGCAGCTCTAATAGTAATAGAAGAGGATAAAAAACAATAATGGCAGATTTGTAGTAAGGAGCTACTGGAAAGGGAGGAAGATTACACTGGCATGTATTTATATTCCACCAAAAACTGCTATAATGGAGCTTAAGAAAATTCTGAGAGAAATAATCAGCTTTCAGCAAGGAATATTACTTATACGTGGGGACTGGAATTTGATTTGTAATAGTGAAGAAGGGAAAATATAACAAAGGAGGGTAGACTTTTTAAAGAAATTTATAAAAATATCTGGCACAGAAGATTCAAATTCAGTACTAGGAGTTCAGAGTGAATTTACATATTATTCTCCAAATTACAAAAACTGGGCTAGACAGAATTTACATTTCGCAGGAACATGTGCATTTAAATGAAGATCTTGATATGCACCCAAGCGGTATTTCAGATCATGCACCAATAATAACTAAAATAGAAACGCAAGGTAATTAAATAAAAATGAGACACTGGCACTTTCCCACCTATCTGTTGAAAATAGAGGCATTTATGGAATGGGTAGTGAAAATTATTCAGGAACTATTACAGAAGACAGAAATTTCTTCTGTAAACATAGGTAGGGAGTGGGATAAAATTAAAGTGGAGTTTAAAAATAGGGTGTAAATAAAAGAAAGGAAGACATGGTTAAAAAGTAACAAGAATTATTTAGAGGGACTGACAAATGTTAAAGTATTGCTAAATAGGCTGAATCTCACAGAAGAAGAAGAGAAGCAACTGCAGAGTGTTAAACAGAAAATAAGGGATTACCTCAATAATATGCGTGAGTTTAGAAAGATCGCTGTTAAGTAACTGTTTTTTGGTAAAAACTCTAGAGCACAAAACCTTTTAGCAGAATGACTCAGGCAACAGAACGTAAAAAGGGCTGTCACCAAGCTTAGGGAGCCTATAACAAGGGATCCTGTAGAAGTATTAGAAATTCTACAAAAATCTGTATAGAGCAAAGTAATTTGGAAATCAAGAAAAGGTACAAATGGAAATGTTTATGGAAGAATTTAATATGTCAAGGTTAAGGTAGAGGAGGCTCAATTACTAACAGTTAGGATAGGAGAGCAGATAAAAATGGAGATGTATAACCAATCTAAAGGAAAGTCACCAGGAACAGATGGTATTCCTGTGGAAGTTTGGAAGCTAGGAGGGAAAACTGATAAAGATCTGGAAGGCTTTGTTTAACAGTATTTTAAGAGGAGGAGCAGTACCAACATCCTGGAAGAAAGCAGTGGTAGCTGTAATACCTGAAGAGGGTAAGGATCCATCAGATACAGTTTCATACAGGGATATTACAAAACTAAACCATGTTTATAATGGCTAAAAGAATGGCAAAATTGATGCCAAAACTGATAGATATGGATCATTGTGGTTTTGTGGTTTTGTGGAGGGGAGGCAATCATTTGACAACAGAACACTGATGATCCAGAGGGAAGGAGAAAGTAAGAAAATACCACTGTTGTTGGTGGGTGTTGGTGCAAGGAAAGCATTTGACAGAGTAAGCTGGAACTTTATGAGCAAAACAATGGAAGAATTTGCATTCCCTGATAAAATTATAAGGTGGATTAAGAGGATATAAGAGGGATTAGAAGTGAATATTAAAGTGGGTGGGGTTCCCTCCGATAATCTCTGCTTGAGCAGAGGAACCAGGCAGGGGTGTCCTCTCTCCCCTTTATTTGCATTATATTTAGAACCACTGGCAAAGGAAACAAGGGACTCAGAAATTCAAAGATATAATTGGTATGGTAGTCAAGAAAAGCTGGCTCTATTCCCAAATTACATTATTTTAGACCGGACAAAGCCAGAAAGGGACATTACAGTGCTGTGGCACATATTGAGACAGTTTCACATCTTTTGGGGATACAAAATTAATGAAGCTAAAACAAAGACAATAGCAGTAAACTATGTTCTCACATGTAAACTGGTTCAGCAATATCCATACCTATGGGGACAGGATAAAATGAAGTATTTAGGAGTATGGATTAAAAATGATTCTGATGTGGCAGCTAAAGATATGTGGAAACAGACTAAACAAAAGATAATACAAAAACTAAGAAAATGGAAGCTCTGTTATATGGATATCAATAGTAAGATATAAGCAGTTAAAATGTTTTTAGTCCCTTTAATCTCATACACAGGTCAGGCATATTTTTATCAACCAGAGAAGTTGTGGATAGCAATTAATAAAGAGCTGAAGAATTTTATCTGGGAGGGAAAGGGGGACAAAGTGGGACAAGCTTATTCTTCCAAAAGAAAAAGGGGGACTGGGATTACCAGATTTGAAGGGGTATGTACAATTATTTTACTGACAGGTGGAATTATATACAGTTCAAACATTATGTAAGGAATATTCTAGCAAAAGTATTTGAGTGCTTTAAGCATGACAAGAAATTTGAATTTGCATGATAGTGCAGCTGCAGATCAGAAAACTACTGTGGAGCAGGCTAATAGTTGTTTTCAGTGTTGGGAAATATGACAATGTGATGCTCAGCATGTAGTGACAAATGTTAACTGTCACACAAAATCAGTTGGCCCCGATGACCTTCTCTGCTTCTAGGCAGACTGCAGCCTTTTGTCTTGGAAAAGAAGGGGAACAGTACGAGTACCAGAAAAAAAAAAAACAGCAGCATGGAGGAGGCCAGCCCAGATTAAAGTCCAAGCAGAGTTTGACTACTGCCTTGAAACACTGACAGCAATGGTAGGGAGGATAGGCTGATATAATGGGGGAGATGGCTGCACACAACCACAATCCCTCGGAGGAGGGGTGGCAGTGCAGATGAGAGGCTTACAGGCAAACAGGCTCAAAAAGCCACCAATGGATATTAGCCTTCATAGCAACTGTGCAGAAATGCACACCCACAATGGGAGGGCATTGTGGGCTATCACAGTGATGAGGCTTGCTTGTATCCCAACCCAGGGGATGGGGTAAGGTCATTCTAATACTTTCACTGCCAGGATGTCAAAGTACCCTCCCCATCCTAGACAGTTCTTGTCTTAATAAATTCACGCACTTTGACTGACAGGACGTTGGATGGCCAGCAGGCACAGGGGCAAATAAATAAATGAATAGCACCAAAAGGGTAGGGCAAACAGAACTGTAAATTATACCCTTGAGCAAAAATACTTTAACCATGCATGGCATGTAGAGAAAACTTCCTTCCTGACACCTCCTAGAGATTCTGAAAATGATGGGACAGCAAGCCAGAAGTCAGGTGGGATTTCTTTAAAGGGGACTTCCTCTCTCAATGCTGGTGCTATGGAAGCTTAGGGCAGACCTACTAGTTACTCTGCTGCTATTAAAACAGACTGACATTATCCAACAGGGTGCTGCTGTCATTTATACTGGTGGTGAATGGATTGTTTGTAATAACCCAACTCTGCCCTTTAAAAGAATCACTATAACACATGAAATGCATGACTGCAAGACAAAGATGAACCCTGTCTTTTTTATACTCCCTTGAATTGCTAATTATTTTCTGGGCCAAACAGGAGTAGCTCCTGAAACAAACATCCAACAAAGGTTGTTTCATGGGTTTCTACAAAATGGGAAGGCAATGCCAGACATGCTAGCAAAAAAAGTAATGCTACCGGCTGCACCCCTTCTTGCCATATCAACTATGTTTTACAACATATGGACTATAATAAATCTTTAATTGCTGCCAGTGGATACATGGAATTTGAAATCCTCTATGTTCTCCACTTATGGTTGCTAGTCAGTTTTTCAGAGGTTTTATCAAAAGATCTTTCTAAAAGCAGACCACCTAGGTCAAACAGCTTACCTTCCCCAAAGTTAAAGAAGAAGATACCAACATTTATTTTTTTTTCAACAGCCCTGGACTTCAGACAGGCCAATACAACATGAGGTGACATTTCCTCTGGTATATGTCCACTGAGATGGTGGTGTCTGCCTTGAGATTTTGAGCTGTAGGAGGCAATCCTTGCATGGCATAATGCACCATGTGTGTTCCATCATCACGGCATTTGTATCCTTGTATACATAGAAGGAATTCAACAAATCTCTGAATGTATCCAAAGTAGAAGGCAACCAATGAAGACTTGCTCTACTAACAAACATATTTTCTGCACTCTCCTCAGGGACGAATAATGAGCATTCTGAGGACACTCATATTTTTCTAACGTAGCTCTCAATATTTTCCCTATATGGGAAGGTCAACAATGACTCCACTTTCTCATGCACATCTGAGCCATGATCCCATACATTCTGATGCCCTTGGTGGCATCTTCTCTCTAATGTAAGGAAGAGAAGCAAAAGGGATCAACTTAAACCTCTTGGCAAAGCATTAGTACATCATGTAAGCAAGGAGGCATGGGGATCTGTAAAGCCTGTGAATAAAAAGGGAGGAATCAAACAAACACCAGACATCAGTGCAATACTAGTAAGGGAAACTGTGCCTTCATGGCAAGGGGTAAAGCAGTCGCTGCAAAAGGAATGGCATCAGTACTGGAAAGACCTAACTCAGAAAACCAAATTCCAGACAATCCACAACCTGAGGCATTTGGTGTCAAATTACTTTGACAATAATAAACATAGTCTTTGGGAACTCTGTTACAGAACTGGTGTCAGATGCAACTAAATGGTGTTACCAAGTCTAGAAAATGTTCTTGTCTAGCACATTCTTTTTTTTAGGGAGATTAACTCTGTCAAGTTTTCAGTGGCTACCCAGATAAATGTGTGCATATGACATCATCAAAAGCTGCAGAGGCAACCCACTATTGCATCTTCAGTATGATGAACAGGCTCTCTGGAGCCTCTTTAGTATGATAAACAAGATGCATGGATACAAATGTAGAAATGAGCAAAGAAAAGACTGGCACTAGCTGAACTAGAGAGAGACTTTACACAGCTTATTACCACATAGAACAAGCAGAAATTAATAAATGAATAGACTAGGGAGCTAGAGGACCCCCCCCCCCCCGTATGGAAAGACTTGGGATTCTAACCTCAGGGAGTATAGTGGCTAAATGGTTAGGGTCTCCACCTCACAGCCTCAGGGTCCAGGATTCACTCCTGACCTCTGGTTATCATCCATTGGGAGTGGGCATGTTCTCAGTATGTCTGCATAAGTTTCCTCTGGGCTCTGTAGTTTCTTCCCATTATTCATACTGAATGATGGGCAACTCTACACTTTTTCATACATATTTTGCACTTATCCTGCCCTTGTAACCTGATCACAGGTGACAATCTGTTTTCTTGTCCCATTTACAACTGAACATTACCTACTGTCTCTTAACTGGAAAGGTGAAGGTTTGTGATAGAGGGCTAAATGATCCCAGAGAAGATGCTTGTGTTTCAGCTGACGCCCCAGGAGAGCTGAAAAGAGCAATTTCATCTATCTCTATTGCTGAAAGAAGATAACTATTCTTTGTGTACTCTTTGCTCTTTTGTTCATATACAACAAAATTCATGAATGAGCGACACTGCCTCACTTTTGCATTATTTTTTAAGCAAGAAACAACAATTATAAGACTTTACTTAACCTTTATTCTTACAATGCTCAGTAGTAGCGATATTTCAGGAGAGGCAGGACATCATTGATCTATGTAATGTTAATCTGAATAATTAAGACAAAAAAGTCACATCTGTACACTGTGCACAAATGAAAAAAAATTAACCAAGGAACAACAGATGACTATTACACACTTAATCTTACCTATACATATGCTGAGTAGAGGAGGTGATAAGCAATCAGCAAATTACACAAAGTCCTAGGTTACATCTTGGTTGCAACACACTGGGGATGAGTAAGATCAAAACACCTGTTTACCTAATTAAAAGGTAAAGGCAAAGTGATAAATGATTAGATTCTCTCTAAGACTGTCTTTGCTAATGTCAACTGATTTTGGGTCAACATCATTATGCTGTAATGACACTTGACTGATGTCTTCTCTACTAACCCATCCCTTCAAGGCAAAATTCACTATCAAACAGTTCTGCTTATGCTTTGGAAAGCACATGATGCCATTCCTTCCACTGCTGCATCTAATTCAGTTACTGACTTTCTAATTACCCCCTCCCCAGAGTTATGATCTATACCAAATAAATCCAGCATAACTACTCCCCTGACATATTGTCCCACTACCCACCATCTGCCCCTGAGAACTCTTCCTCCTATTTACTCACTGTTACAACTTTCAGTTTTGCTCGGGCTGTTACAATGTACCAACAACACCATGCCTACACAACTCTTCCAACTCTCAGTTGCTAGCATCTACAACTGCTCCATCAGCATCTTTCTGGTACAATTCTCTTTATCAGTCCAGCTGCAAATGCACTCAGTCTGATTAGTCAGAATGTCTCCAGTGACAGATTATAAAAGACCATCTCCAGACCACCTCCTGATTATTAACTTCAACTATATACTTCAGTCATCATATGTTCAGTCAACCACCTATAATCATTTTTTTTTCAAAAATATAAAATTGCAATCAATGTTAATATCTACTATTCATACAGACTAGTTATCAACATGGCTTAACTACCTCTTACTCAAGAGACTGTTCATCGAGTGAAAATACTGACTGCAACCTACATCAAACTGGCTAGCAACCTTTTAAGTAAATGGTTTGTAAATATTATGTAAATGACATTAATGTGAATACATCAGCTGACTTCTGACATGACCATTGGAGATGTGGGAATATCTGGATACAGCCTTAATATGTCATTTGTCACTGTCTTAATGAAGTATCAGATTCTCATGTTTGGGCAAAACTAATACTCCCTTTGGAACGTGCATAACATGCATTGGAACACCTTAATGTAAGGAAGTACAGATCCGTTTTTATTCTTGTCGGTACCAATTATGTCATCCGCAAGGATTCTCTGACTGTTAGTAGGAAACTGACAGCCCTCTTAGATAGTACTGGTGTTAGGACATATTTTCCACAAATCATCTATAGAAAGGATAGTCAGGTCACCATGAATGAAAAGATCTTTGGGTAAGTACCTACATGGAAAAATAATGGAATGTGTAGAGCATCCAAGTCTAGTTTTGGGCACACATGTTCAGACAGGATGGAGTGCATTTGTCAAGATCAGGGAAGAGAATTTTTGCAGCAGATATTTTGCAATATTTGACAAACACTAGGCATGATTTTTGCCAGGTCAAAAATTTAACAGTTCACAGACAGCAACATTTGATGCATCTCTGAAGGTTGTTAATGCAAGGAGCATTTATAATAAAGATTTTTATTGGAAAATTTGCTACGTTCCCACAAGACTGATGTTATTGTTTGTGAAAAATGGTTAGAGAACATTGACTGGAAACCAGTTCTGTTATGGTTTAAATGTTTTTACTGCAACAGACATTCTAACAAAAAATTATCATAACACCTCCACCTGATAACACTAATACTACAGGCTGTGTAACTGTGACAATAAAGACAACCCTGGAACATATAACAATTGTTGGAGTGTATAGACCACCAAAGTCAAGTGTTGACCTAGAGGAATTCTTACATTTCTTGCATGAAACACTGGAGGGAAGAATAATATTAGCTGGGGACTTAAACTTTCCAGAAACAGACTGGAAAAATATTGATTCAGCAGCATTAGTAAGGAAATTATTCAGAACGTATATTCAAGAATAACAATCGCTTCAGACTGTAAAAACTACCAGGGGGACAGAATATACTAGACACTGTTTGTGTTCCTAAACAAATTCCTAAAGAAATTACTCTTACTTCAAGTCAAGTTTTACCATCATTGATGGACAGACTCAAGAAACTTCAGCTGTTCTCAGTTTCTTATCGTCTACTTAGAGGTGATCTCTGCTTGACTTACAAAGCCATGTCCGAGCCAGCCCTACTTGAAATGCTACACCTAAAGAAATCCCAATCCCCCTGCACCACACGCTCCAGAGATCATAACCTCATTACCACAATTAACAGAACATGCTGAAGGTACAGGTTCATCTCCCAAAGACTGCCCATACTCTGGAATAAGCTTCCCATTCATGTCAAGCAGAGCACCTCACTGGCCCTCTTCAAAAGAAATCTTGATGAGTGGATGGGTAACAAAGTTCACTCCAAGGATCATTCCAGTTGCTCTACGGGATATGGGCACTGTGAATTAACATCGGGTGGCAAGTTGCCTGGGCAACTTTTTTGAGGCTAGGCTTGTAAAGACTCCAGGGCCATTAGCCCAGTACACAACTATGAACCTGTGATGTGCAGTGATCATGGGGTTATAAAGGTTAATTTCTTGCTAGAGAATTCTGCCAAACTGAAATGTAATCTAATGTACAGAAGGTTACTTACAGATTATATGGAAGCAAAATAGTCACTATGTAAGACTAAATGGAGTGAGGTGTTCAGTGGAAAAATTGCAGATGGAACGTGGAAAGTTTTGAAAGAGTTCAAAAATATCAAAAAAATGTTTAAATCAGGATCTAGTCATACAATGTCAGGGGGATATACTTCCGTAAGAACACGATATTTGATTAAGGTGAGAGACAAAAAATATAAGAAATGGAAGAGAGGTTGAACTACAACTTTGAAAACTGAAATAAACAAGCTGGGCAAACAGATTGAGCATAGTGTGAAAGAAGATCAAGACAAATGTGAAGAAAATTTATATAAAGATATTGAGTATAATAGGAAACCTTTTTATAGATACACAAGATGTGGAAGGCGTAAAGACATGAAAACTGATAAAATGTGTGCAGATTCTAACATTTATTCTAACACACAACAGATTATAGATATATTTACAAAATCTTATGCAAAATAGTTTGGCTCCACAAAAGGGGTGCAAGTTGTCCTAGTGACATCCAGGTAACCCCAGATACTGGAATCAAATTAGATTATATTGAAAAAGAACTGCACAAACTGAATCCAAACAAAGCACAGGAGGAGACAGAATTAGTAACAATGACCTGAGAACACTTCAGCAAGAACTTACGGTACCATTATATCCATTATTCACTAGATCATATAAATATAGGGAGATTCCTCAAGATTGGAGACATGCGCTTCTTAAACGTGTCTAAGAGAAATTGGCAAAAAGGGAAAAGGGCAAACCCAGAGCCATATAGACCCTTAAGTCTTCTTTCATATTGTGGAAAAATAATGGAGAAGGTAATATTGGATAAGTTATTGTCAGAAATGGATAGGTTGGGACTTGAAACCATATATCAGCATGCATATGCTGAAAATAGATTTATTACCACCTATAACATGATGTTCTACAACAATATAATAATGGCTATGAATGAAAAATTGTCCTGTGATGTAATTTATATAGATTTAATTTCAGCATTTGACAGGATCATACACAAAGCACTGATCAATAAATTAGTACAACTAAGTATTGACATACTCTTGATAAGATGGATAGCTGCATGGCTTACAAATAGGACACAAGTATCATACAGCAGCTGGACAGGTGAAATCCTTGATTACAGTCAGGGTGTCCCAGAGGGCTCTGTCCTAAGCTCTTATTTGTTTAGATTGCATCTTTCAGACCTAACTTCTTTATCTGAGGTGTTCTATAGTCTATATGCAGATGACCTAAAATTGGGTAAACATATTAAATGTGTTACAGGTAAGGCATGTCTGCAAAATAACTTGACTAAATTGACCATTTGGGCCGAAGTGAATAATATGCTGATAAATACATCAAAAACTAAGCATATGAGATTTGGGAGAAAAATTGAAAGGTGAATATTTAATACAGCACACAGTGATTGAAACTGTAGATTAATTTAAGGACGTAGGTATATGGGTAGATCCAGCTATGAGTTTTTCTAATCATATCAACCAATTGATTAATGACAGTTAATGAACTATAGGTTATATAAAAAGATTTATAAAGTCTAGGAAATCAAAAATGATGAAGTCATTGTTTGTTAGTTACATTAGACCCAAACTTGAGTATGGAATAACAATATGGAAACCCTATAAAAAAACAAGCATGAGTAAACTGGAAAGAGTACAGCAGAAATATACCAAGGGCATCCACGGATGGGAAAATTTAAGTTATTATGAAAGACTAAAATATCTGAACTTGTAGGGTGTCTCTTACACATATCTAAGAGGGGATCTTATTCAGATATATAGGGCATTTACAGGCAACTGACTCTGGGAATGTTTGGGGTTATCAAAAAGTACTAAAGAATCATCAGACAACCTATGCAGAGAATTCTATAGGAATGGAGAAGTGTACTAATTGGTTCTCTGACAGAGTAGCTAATGCATGGAACAGACTACCAAATTATATTAGAGCAAGTACTAGTTTAGATATTTTTAAGAACAGCCTGGACACATTATCGGAACAAGTGTTTTGGTATATTGGCAAGCTAGAATGGCAAAGGGAAAACGTAAAGAGAAAACACTGACTGGGAAGAATCATGCAGCTGTTCTCACTTGCCTCTTCTAATGTATTCATACCTCTCTGTATAATGATGTGCTTCTATCCCTGTAGCATAAGGCATCATTATGGCTACAGCTTATCTATAAAGGATAGGGTGCAGACGTGAACCAATTATATTGTATGTAGAATTGAGATGTTTTCCCTTAATGTTGCTTAATCTAAAAATAAAATGAAGTTATGTTACCTACCATAACGTTCCATGTTTGTTGTCCTTCATCTCACCTCCCTTCTTTCTGGTTGGGTTTGGAGTCGATCCTCGACTCCGACTCGGCCAATTTACTAAAGCTCGAGAGCTTCTACTGGCTCGAGGCTACCCCTTATCCCAACATGCCTAGCGGCAGCTACCCAGATCTTGTTTGTAATAGCCCACACTAGAGATATATAGTAAAACAATTTTTTACTAAGCTCTTATACATCAAGATAGGAAGAACAGAGGAAAGGACAATCTATGGTTAACTAACCTGGTATGTCAGCAGGAAACTCAGCCAGTGTAACCAATAAAGAACTCCTCTCGAACCTCCAGGAAGGGGGAAGGAGGGGGGGATGCAAGAAGGAAGGCGAGATGAAGGACAACAAACATGGAACGTTATGGCAGGTATATAACTTCTTTATGTTATGTTGTCCCGTCTCTCCTTCATTCTTGGTGGTTGGGACTGCGACCCCATCACCTGGTTCTTGGGTGGCTCACTGGAATAAACTCTTCAGGACCATGGAACCAAAGGATGCCCTGTTCCGGGAGGCCACATCCACCTTGTAATGAGAGATAAAGGTATAAGGATTTGCCCATGTTGCTGCTGCACAGATTGAATCTAAAGGTAATTAAGCTTGGAAGGCAACAGAGGTGGCTAAGGCCCTGGTTGAATGTCCTCTGGATCTTCCTAGAAGCATCTTTTTACGCAAACCATATGAAAAAGCGATCTTGTCTGACAGCCATTTTGATAATGTCACTTTAGAAACTGGATAACCTTGCTTATTGTCAGCAAAGGATATTAACAATTGGTCTGATTTTCTGAGTTCTTTGGTCCAGTGTAAATAAAAACTTAATTGTCTATGAACATCCAATTGGTGTAATCTATACTCTGCCTTGTTGCCATAATTGGGGAAGAACACAGGAAACTCAATGGACTGCTTTAAGTTATACTCAGAACAAACCTTAGGCAAGAAAGAAGGATTGGTCCTTAGAGAGACTCTATCTTTGTGAAAAATGAGATACGGCGGGCGAATAGACAAAGCATGCAATTGAGAAACCCATCTATCTGAGGTTATAGCAACCAAAAAGAGGGTTTTCCAAGATAAAAACTTCAAGGGACAAGATGCTGCTGGTTCAAAGGGAGGCAGAATCATTCAAGGTAAAACCAAGTTTAGGTCCCGGGGGGGTTCTCTTACCGGGGACCGTAAAAGCATTGTAGCTCGTAAGAATGCTCTGCACAACTTATTGGACATAATGTTTGAACCAAGTCTCCTACATGAAAATTGGAGATGGCAGTCAGCTGGACTCTAACAGTAGCTGCAGCTGCCCCTTTTTCGAAGGTTTCGGACAGAAAGTCAAGAATCTTGTGAAGAGGAGCTGTAAAAGGATCAATGTTATTTCTTTTGGCCCAGTAAGAGAATCTTTTCCATTTGCTAGCATAAATCCTCCTGGTAGTGGGCTTGTGGGAGGACACTAGAATGTGTTGTACAGCACGGGAAATGTTTGGGAGCCTGGCTAAGACTGGAAGTGGAGTAACCGTCCAGTATCCAGGGCTCCAGTTGAAGGTGATGGCGAAGAAATGGAAACCATATCTAATGAAGCCAGTAAGGAGCAATGAGGATGAGTTTGCAACCCAACGATTTTGCTTTCTGAAGTACCTTTGGAATGAGAGAGAAGGGTGGAAAAGCATATAGCAGTCCCGGAGGCCAATCGTGAACAAGTGCATCCCTGGGTGACTGTCCCGGAGGGGGAACTAGGGTGAAGTAGCTGCTGTATTTGTTGTTTATGGGAGTGGCAAAAAGACTGCAGCATGGCTGGCCCTATTTGTGGAAAATCAAGTCCACAACTTCTTTCTTCAGGGACCACTCATGAGGCATAAGGATAGCCCTGCTGAGCATGTCCGCTATCACAGATTTTCCAGGAATGTGGGTTGCCATCAGAAAACAATGGGAAGACATCGCCCATTGCCATACTCGAAGAGTTTCCCGACACAAGGGGTAAGATCTGGTTCCGCCCTGCTTGTTGATGTACCATACCACTGACATATTGTCTGTGTGGATTGCAATAGTCCCTGTAGTTAGAGAGTCCTGAAGTGCTTGCAACACCAGAAGCACCGCTCTCATCTCTAGAACACTGATGTGCAGATGGTACTTGTGAGGTTGCCACGTCCCTTGGACAGTCCATCCCAGATAATGCCCTCCCCACCCTATCTGGGAAGCATCCGTGGTCACTGTGGCTACTGGATGTGGGTCTAGAAAGGGTCTGCCCAGAGTCACCTGGGGGGAAACCAGCCACCATAGTAGGTCCATTTTGCAAGATGCCGTGATCAAGATCATGTGTGACATTGGCAATTCCTAGAAAGACCACTGAGTGAAGAGAAGTCTCTGTAGAATCCGCATGTGGAAGCATGCTAAAGGAACTAGCATTATAGCTGCAGCCATTGAGCCCAGTACTTGTATGACTTGTCTTGCATGAACTCTTGTCTTGTTTATGAGAAAGGAAACTTGTTGATAAATGGTTGTCACCCTGTCTAAAGGCAGTTTTGCTATCATGCGTCTTGTATCTAAGTCTGCCCCTATAAAGGTAATAGACTGACAAGGTGACAAGGCAGACTTTTCATAGTTTATTGTGATGCCTAACTGGGAACAAGTTTGGATTGTGTAGTCCCGTGCCTTGATTAGTTGATGCTTGGTGGTAGCAGTGAAGATCCAGTCATCTAGATATGGAAACACATGGAATACTAGATGCCTCAGGTGAGCCGTGACCACTGCCATACACTTGGTGAACAACCTGGGGGCTGTGGTGAGACGAAAGGGCAGGGCCCTGAACTGATAGTGACTGGCTCCCAGCTGGAAGCGTAGGAATCTCTTGGATTGCCTGTCCATTTTTATGTGGTAGTACGCGTCCTGGAGATCTATGGAGCACATCCAATTGTCCTGACCCAAGAAGGGAAGAATGGTCTGCAGTGTCACCACCCGGAACACTGTCTTTTTTACCGATTGGTTTAGCTTGCTGAGATCCAAGATTGGTCTCCAGTCCCATCTTCTTTAGAACTAAAAGGAACCTTGAGTAAGTTCCGGATCCGATTTGGTCTACGCGGATTTGCTGGATGGCACTTTTTTCTAGCAATCTCTGAACCTCTACGATTGCATGATTCCGAAGATTGGGTGGAACATCTGGGACAGAACGTTTGTCTTTTGAGGGGGACTGAGAAAAGGGAATTTTGTAACCCCTGGATATTATTGACAGTACCCATGTTTCCCTCGTGATAGATTGCCAGGCTGCTGGGTACAGTGATAGTCTGCCCCTGAATGCCTTCAGAGGTGGACAGCTGGGCCTCCCTTCAGGAGTGCTGGAAGGGCCTATCAGAGAAAGTATCTCTGTCGCCCTGCTGTTGTTTACCCCCTCTGCCGTGAGGGCAGTGGCTTCCATTATTGTTTCCCCCTCTGCCCCTGGGGGAAGAATCACCACGTGTCAAGCGAAGATCCCTGGGATTTTCGGAACCACATTTTCCCACTCTTCTGACCCTTGGGATAGAGTCTAGATGGAGTGGAAAAACTGACCGCTATGGCAGAGAGAGTCTTGCCATCCTGTTCACACCTGGTGAGAATCTCTTTTACCTGAGGCCCAAACAAGGATGAGACGTCAAAGGGGGTGTTAGTAAATGAAGACTTAAAGGGTTCCGCAAATTGATAAAGGCGCATCCAGGAGTGTCTGCGTAAGGCTACTCTGGTACCTGCTGCCCTACTCGCTCCATCTGCCGCATAAGAAATGAGTCTCATGGAGAAGTTTACAACGGAGGTCAAGGTCGCAAGCTGGGAAGCTGCCCTGTTAGCAATTCTCTCAGCTGTTGGATCTTGTAGGGTATCTCCTAGCTCCTTCAGGAGAGTCCTCTGAAGTTGTGTGAAATGTGACAAGTAATTCAGCGATATGAGAGTAAAAGCTGCTGAAGAAAAAACACGCTTCCCATACCTGTCCATCGTACGAGACTCTTTGTTTGGTGAATGGACAGATGGAGAAGTTTTCACAAGTTCCTTCTTGGTGGCTGCTGCCACCCCCATGGCATCAACAGGGACTCCCTTGGAGAGGAAAGACATCCTCAGGAGATGTAGTAAATTTATGTCTCCTCATAACAGGTTCCATGGTCTCTGGAGCCCTCCATGCCTTTCGACTCACTACAGACAAAAGTGGGTCAAAAGGCGGAGACACCCAAGAGGTGGAGGGTCGTGAACCAAATGCGTCCAGGTATACGGACTCATCCTCAGAAGGGGCTAGGGACTTCCAGCTACCCCTCTGTCTGAGGATTTTCAAGATGTCTGAAAAAGATATATCCTCAGAGGGGGACAGTGGGGACCCTTCCGACTCATCCTAGTCTGTATCTGAAATGATAGACTCAGGGGAGTCTAGATGCTTCCTCTTGCATTTCTTCTTCCGAGGGACCTCCTCCGAATGTTCGGGGGAGGTTTCGGAAGAAGTGGAGTCACCCAGTGGGGCATCCTGGGGCACAGGTTCTGTACACTTGGCAGGAGGAGGGACAAAGGCCGGCACAGGCACCAAGGGAAAAGGAGCCAATGGAGCCAAGGGTGGAGCAGTCTCAGGAGACAGCATGCTCATCACCTCAAAAGCGCCATGGTCCCGAGTCGAAGAAGCCTCTGGCTCCGAAGAACCAGGAGATCTTCTTTGAACCAGGAGAGAAGGCTCCGTGGCCGATGTAGGAACCGAGCTCACCTGCGCTGAAGCTCTGAAAGGGACAGCAGGGTCGGACAAGGGTCTGATGCCACTTTCCCCCTCGGAGCCGGCAAGAGAGCTTCAGCGCCCAGACCCCTCGACGGACTGAAACATCGAGGAGATCAGAGCGGTAGTCAGAACCGATAAGGGAGACAAAACCATAGCCGACGGTTCCATCACCACGAATTCCATGCACTCCAGCTCCGAGCTCACGAGAATCAGAGGAGGAATCAATGGAGAAGCTGGGAGGGCTGAAGGCGCCAAATCCTTATGGGCTGGACTTGAAAGTAATTTAGCAAGTGCCTGTGACTTGAGCCTGTTCACCACTCTCTCCACGTCGTGATCCAAAAGAATGGAGGACAGAGAGGAGTGTGAAGACTGGTGACTGCCGGCTCCAGGTTGCAGCAGTGGAGATTGTGGGGTGGAGCGTACCGACTCCAAAGAGGGAGACCTAGATCTCTTATGGATCCGGACTGGCTCAGAGGACACAGATGGAGCCACCGGAGACTTAGCTTTGTCAGAGCCAATGCTGGGGGCAGACAGAGCCAAAGGCTTCTCAGTAAGTTTTGTCTGTTCCGAGCTTGGAACGGATGGCTTGGAGTGTTTCTCGGACACTTTGGCTTGCTGAGGACCCCTGAGATGAGGTATCTTGAGGGTTCTTCAGGAGGCCACGTAAGATAAGCTTATTATTTTCTTTCCTGCAGGACTCTGGAACTGAAAGCATGACAGATGGAGCAAGAGTCCTGCAGGTGAACATCCCGTAAACAATAAACGCAACTCGTGTGCCTGTCCATAAGGGACATTTTCTGGCAACATGAGTCGCATTTCTTAAACTCTGAGGGTTTCGACACTTTAGACATAACTAGCAGTAGTCAGGGAAAAAGGTTTGCACAGAGAAAAAATATCACTCACAGCAAACCTGAAAGAGAAAACGACGGCCAAAAAACACCACAAGGAGCAGAGAAAGGGGTCATTAGACTAAAAGAAAAATACACTCTCTAATGAGTCAATATAACCAGTCAATTAACAAAAAAGTTGCAAGTAACTACAAAACACAAAGTACTTAGCCTGAGCCAGTATGGAGCAATCTTGACGCTGCAAATGAGATCTGGGTAGCTGCTGCTAGGCATGTTGGGATAAGGGATAGCCACAAGCCAGTAAAAGCTCTTGAGCTTTAGTAAATCGGCCAAGTCGGAGCCAAGGATCGGCTCCGAACCCAACCAGCAAGAACGAAGGTGAGATGGAACAACATAACATCAACTGTTTTCTATAAGCAAGTAGGCTTGAAAAATAAGACGAAATAATGAATGCCATTAGAGATACTACATTCCTTGCATATGCAATGATATTAGCTTGTGTTTTGTTTCTTTAGCAAATGCTCAGTGGGTTAAGTCGTCTGCAGCTGAAGGAAGTTGTACATTACCTGGAAACATAAGAAAAGAACGAGCTATCTGGAGTTGCAAGCAATTAACCTTGAGAGTTCTGAGCATTGTTTGCTTAAGGAAAAGCTAAATTTAAGGCAGAAGGGCAGCAATTGAGTAAAAAATAAAGTTTGAAATTACTGGAAGTCAATAAAAGACAGCAGCTTCCCTAGCAGCCTTAACAGATCAATACATTTAATATAACAGTGTATAAATTCGTTTTATTTAAAGATACCCAGTGCACTTCTTCTTAAGGCCAAAAGTGTAATGTCTTTTGAAAACATGTAAGCTGTTTTTTTTTCACACTGGGGGAGATAGAGATAAGTAAAGAACAGGCAGCAATCAGTGTTAGTGGGAACACAAGCTGGAACATGAGCTTTAGTATGGGTAACCTTCATTTTAGGTTAGGTAATGCATGTGGGTACTGCTGTCAATTGGGGTAATTCTTCCTATCAAGGGGGTTAAACAATTTTTTAAAGATGCACATAGTTTTGTGTGTTTCTTCTAAGTTACTGGATTATGGGGGTATTCTTAAAATGTATTTAGTTTTTTGTTTAAGGGTTTTCTTTAAAACAAAAAGTCTTGAAAAATGTAACATAAGTTCAAAATAAGATGACAAGAAACAAGTGTATAAAAGATCAACCTGCCAAACATTAGTGAATGCATGTACCACAAAAGTTGGAAATACACGTTCAAAAATATGTTATGTGTAACAAGTAGGAACGATAACATTTTATCATAATGGTTATGCTATCCATATTATTTTGGAACATAAATGGCCCAACAAGTATAGACAAACAGGTAAGAGTATTGAATTATATTAAGAAATGCACAGCGTAAATAGCAATGTTGCAAAACATTCATTTGTTAGAAAATGAACATGTGTTTTTGATAAAGGAATGACGTTTAGGATGAAAATTCAGCAGAATATCAGGGGCAATGAAAAAGGGAAGTAATTACAATGATTGTCAGAGGAGCTCCAATAGTGATAGGAGGGGGAAAAAGAACACACTGGTAGATATGTGGTAGTAAGGAGCTACTGGCAAGGTAAGAGGATTACATTGATATGTATTTATGTTCCACCATAAACTGCTACTATGCAGCTTAAGAAAATTTTGGGAGAAATTATCAGCTTTCAGCAGGGAATATTACTAATCAGTGGGGACAGGAACTTGATTTGCAACAGTGAGGATGTATCTGGGGGACCTAGAAGTGAAAATATAACAAAAGAGGATAAATTTCTGAAGAAATTTATGAAAATATTTGGTAAAGACGACGTGAAATTTGGTAGTAGGAATTCTGAGAACGTTTACATACTGTTCCCGAAGGTACAATAACTGGGCTATACTTGATAGAAATTATATTTCACAGGCACATTTGCATTTAATTGCTTCAACACACATCCAATAACTATTTCAGATCACACACCAATAAAAACTAAGATAAAAAAAATGCAAGATAATGAAGTAAAAGTGAGAGACTGGCGCTTTCCCACCCACCTGTTAAAATGAAAATTTAAGGAATGGGTAGAGAAAATTATTCCAGAGCTTTCAGGAAAGATAGAAATTCCATCAAAAGTTATTGCTAGTGAGTGGAATAAAATGAAAATGGATTTTAAAAATAGGGTAGAAACACAAGAAAAAGAGATATGGTTACAGAGTAATTGGAACTGTTTAGAGGGGCTGACAAAGGTTAAAGTATTGCAGAACAAAGCGAATCTCACAAAACAAGAAGAGCTCCAACTGCAGAGTGGTGATGTATAATCAACCTGCAAGAAAGTCTCCAGGAACAGATAGTATTCTTGTGGAAGTCTGGAAGATAGGAGAGAAGAAAGTGATAAAGTTCTGGAAGGTTTTCTTTAACAGTATTGTAAAGGAGGGGAAACACCAACATCTTGGAAGAAGACGGGAAAGACCCATCAGACCCAGTTTCATATAGACCAATTTCAATCAACCAAGATTACAAAATGGTTGTGTCTATACTAGCTAAAAGAGAAGCAAATGTGTCGCCAAAATTTATAGCTATGGATGAATGTGGTTTTGTGTAGGGGATGCAAATATTTGACAACATTCACATAACAATGATGATCCTGGTGGAAGCAGAATGTAAAAAAATATCACTGTTGCTGGTGGCTCTTGATACAGGGAAAGCATTCAACAGAGAAATCTGAGATTTTATGAGTACGGCAATGGAAGCATTTACATTCCCTGTTACAATAACTTTAGGAGGACATATGAAGGATCAGTCACAAGAATTAAAGTGGCAGGGTTCCACTCTGATGATAAGTTGTGTCTGAACAGAGGGACCAGGAAGGGGTGCCCTCTTTCCCCTTTGTTCTTTGCTTTACATTTAGAGCCACCAGCAAAGAAAATAAGGGACTCAGAAATGCAAGGCTATTATTGGTATGGTAATCAAGAAAATTTGACTATTTGCAGATATTATTTTGTACTTGATAAATCCAGAAATGGGCATTTCACTGGTGTGGAACATTTTGAGACAGTTCCTAGTCTTTTGGGGATATAAAATTAATTCAAATACTACGGGTGTAAATTATGTACCCACATATGAATTGGTTCAGCAATACCCCTATGTATGCAGATACAATAAGATGAAGTAGGATTATGGATTAAAAAGGATTCTGTTATGGCAGCCAAGGATATGTGGGAAGAGATTAAACAAAAGATAATACAAAAACTGAGAAACAGGAAGCACTTGTTTTATCAACCATTGTTGTGGACAGCAATAATTAACAAAGAGTTGAAGGAATTTATCTGGGAGGGGAAGAGGGCAAGGGTTATGTAGGATAAGTTGATCCTTCCAACAGAACAAGGTGGTTTAGGATTATCTGATTTTTAGAGCTACAGTATTAAAGCTAATATACATAACACAAGCAGAAAGTTACAATTCAAAGTGGAAAGGGAAAACAATGAAGTGGGGAGGGGGTCACAAAATAAGAAGAGAGTGGAATTTTGGATACAGATCCTTAAGGAGAATAAAAGCAGCCATACAGAATAGTATATTCATAAAGCAGCAGAAAGTATTCTAAGAACTAAGCCAACAGAAAAATGCCAATAGGGATGACTGCAAGTAGGGGTACAGAGAATAGACAGGAGGGGGACAGGATTTACTGGAGAAAACTGGCAAAAGAACCAAAGTTCTTTAACTGGGAAAACTACTCGGGTACAAACTCCTTTTCCCAATGGTTCCTGGAATTCATAAATTCCAACGCCCTGGATCAACTAATCCATTGTCCCACCAGGGGCTCCAATATCTAGACCTGGTCATTACTAACATGGGAAATAGATGCTCCACACCAGTGGTCACCCCCTCATTGGTCAGGTCTGACCAAAAGCAAATCACCCTTGACTTCCACATCCCACCCCCACCCTCCCAGTAAGGAAACCTCCTTAAAAAACTTCTCCAAAGCCAACTTCATGCTACTGAAGTCAGAAGTGACAAACTTTACAACACCCATGCAGATGGGACCTGGAAGTTCGACTGCAGAATCCTACACTAAGGCACTGTACGAGCATATCCACTCGTGCATGAATCGTGTCATCCCAAATAGAACCAAGATGCTCTTCTCCAAAAAAAGGAAGCCAATCTGGTGGCCCCCTGCTATAAACAAACTATACAACAGAAGGAAGAAACTGTTGCAGAAAAGAGGAAAATCCCAGGATGCAAAAAACTCCCTCACCAGCCTCAGTAAGAAGCTGAGATCCCTCATAACATCCTCAAAAGCTAGTTACGAAAATAAAATTGCCAAAGATTCCAAAGACAACCACAAGGCATTCTATAGTTATGTCAAGAATCTAAATGACAATGCTCAGATCTGCTCTGAGCTACAACAGAATGGCATTAAATATACTGATCCTAAGGATATTGCCAATATCCTGGCAGATCGATTTACTGCCAACTTCACCCCCCCCTCACCCCCTAAAGGGCCCATCTCAGTACCAAAAGATTGCCAAATTCCGATAATCACAGCCACCCAGGTAGAAACCACACTCTCCAAAGCTAAGAATACAGCATTCATGGGACCAGATGACATCCCAGGCTGTGTACTACATGAACTACAAAATGAACTGGCACCTCACCTAAGTGTCATGTTTAATCATAGCCTCACCTCAGGCTTCATGCCCACTGAGTGGAGCACAGCTACAGTTATCCTGCTCCACAAGGGAGAATCCTCCTTGGATCCCGGCAACTACCGTCCCATCAGTCTGACAAGCCTGATCTGCAAGGGCATGGAATGCATTATCATGGAACTTATAAACAAAGACATTGGCAACCTTCAAACACTGGACCCCACCCAGTTTGGGTTTGTGAAGGGCTGATCTTGTCGCCTGAATCTGACTGACTTCTTCAAATCAGTCTCTAGAGCTGTGGACGAAGGTAAGGCGGTCCACACAGCCTATCTGGACCTCGCCAAGGCCTTCGACACCATCCCCCACTCTGGAATCATAGATAAACTTACTAAGCTGGGCCATAAATCCCTACGTCACTCGATGGGTTGCCAACTGGCTTACTGACAGAACCCAGACTGTAAAAGTAGCCGACTCCAAATCCAGCTCCAGACAAGTGGAATACCTCAGGGTTCAGTCCTGGGACCACTCTTGTTTGGCATCTACTTCTCTGAAGTACGAGCCAACACTAAGGGACTCTGGCTAACAAAGTTCGCAGATGACTGCAAACTGGGAGCCATTATTGAATCCCCAAATGATGTGGATATTCTACAAAAGGGCCTGACAGAAACAGATGCCTGGTGCCAGAGCCATGGGCTCAAGCTTAATGCCAAAAAATGTATAGTTATCCACTTTGGAAAAAAACATGTACCCATGAATTACCACATAGGTGGCAGGACACTAAACATCGAAAGTGTGATGAGAGACTTAGGGACACAGGTGGACAGTGGTCTCACTTTCGATAACCACATCACCACAACAGTCAGGAAATCCTTCTATGTGGCACACCTCATCACTAAGGGCTTTTCATCCAGAAAAAAAGAGGTCATTGTCCCACTGTACTCATTAGACCCATTATAGAGTATAATGCCCCGTTTGGTATGTATCTCACAACACATCTGCAACAGCTGGAAAGGCCACAGAAATACCTCACTAAAAGAATCACAGGCCTAAAGCAGATGTCCTATGCTGACCATCTAAAACAACTCCAGCTATACTCTGTGGCATATCGTCTACTTAGAGGCGATCTCTGCTTAACATACAAGGCCATGTCAAACCCTGAGCTGTTGGACATGCTCCACTTAAAGAAATCCAAATCCCTCAGAGCCACATGCTCCAGGGATCTAAACCTTGTCATCACAATGAACAAAACATGCTGAAAGGATAGGTTCCTGACCCAGAGACTCCCCATATTCTGGAATAGACTGCCCATACATGTCAAGCAGAGCGCCTCATTGGCCCTCTTCAAAAGGAACCTTGATGATTGGATGGGAGATAGGAAATTCACCCCGGGGATCATGTCAGTCACCCTGCTAGACAGGGGTCGAGAGAAGTAAATATTGTGGGAAGAAATATCCAGGGAATTGTTATGGCTAGGCTTGCATAGGCCCTAGGGCCGATAGCCTAGTACCAACCTATGAACCTATGGGAGAAAATAATTAGAGAGGGAATAGTAATAGAATGAGATGAGACCAAGAAGACATTTGCACTGCAGGCTAGAAGACTGTCTTCCCTATCAGGGATTGATATCAGAGTATAGGCAAAGAGAAAGGAACAGAGGAATCCTAAGTGAAAGACCAGCTTTGGTAGAGTTTTTAGTTGAATCGAGAACAGAAGCTGCTGTTAAAAAAGGATAATTAGTTGAGCATATATTGCATAATAACTGTAAGAATCAATCAGAGGAGGTTAGAAAAGACTGGAAAGAGAGCCTGGATATGCAATTTACAAGGGAACAATGGGAGGACATATGTACAGCTCCCAGATATGCAGCAAAGTCTAGAAGATTTAGGATTTTTGCTTGGAAGTGTTTGTACAACTGTTTTTATACCCCAAGAAGACTCCAAAGAATTCTTCCTCAGGAAAATGGCAAATGCTGGAGGTGTGAAGGGGAAGAAAGAGATAACTGAGAATATATGTTCTGGGAGTGTAATGAGTTAGCAAACTTTAAAAATTACCTACAAAGTACTCTGTTAGAAATATTGGGTGAGCAAATGGGTGTAACTTATGAACATTTTTTGAGTTGGGATAGAAGATCTGAATAGTCTAGATATATTACGAACTTGTTAAGTTTAATTCTGGTGGTTGACAAAAAAAGCAATTACTAGAAATGGAAATCAAAGTCAAAGCCAGCTGTATTTAAAGTACTGAATATTGTATCGGAGAAAAAAGAAGTGCATATGGGATCTTTTGAAAAGGGAAAGAGCAAATTACATAGAAATAAATGGAAGTTTTCGGAACAGTACAGATCAGGAGCCAGAGGAGTGAGGTTTAAGGGAGGGCAGGAATTGAGCAATTTATGTAATACTGGATTAATGGCAGCTATAAAAAAGAACATATATGATGTATAATGTATGTAACTGGAAACATGTTAATACACTATGTTTTCTTTTATGTTAACGTATGTTTGCCTATGTTTTAAGTGATAATTTAGTAAGGGTGTTTAAAAAATCATTACACAAATAAGAAAACAAACTTGAAGGACATGAGGACTGTTCTTCCACACACACACACACACACACACACACACACACACACACACACACACACACACACACACACACACACACACACACACACACACACACACACACACACACACACGCTAGGGCCGAAACATCTGAATTGACTACTACCATAAACAGAGAGAAAGATTGACTGAATTGCTGGAAAAGAGCTGGTTTCCATCTAGAATAACAAATGTCAGGCCTGACAGAAGAAAATCTGGTGGTCCCCTAGATCCAAAGCATTAAATGGAGTATTTTCAAGAAGAGACTTCCATGTGGAATCACGGGTACGGCTGCCGCTATAAGACTTAATACCTTGGGTTAAGCTATTACTGTGGAACAGTGAAGATTAGAAACCTTTGTTTGAAGGGTCTGGGCTCTGTCCATAGGAAGTCTTTGTCTGTGTAAATGGGAGGCCAGACTGCAACCTATGAATGCTTGAGATTGGGCAGGCTGCAGCAATGATTTTGCTGCACTAAAGGTTATTACCAGTGACTGAAATACAGTAAGAAATACCTTCACTTATACTACTAACTCTCTTATGGATGGAGCAGCTTGGAGCCTGTCATCTAAAAATGGTGACACATTGGTTCCCTGAAGATACAATTGTTTCACAATCCAAAGACATACATCAGATGAATACCTTGGGGCTAAGATGACGCCAAATAGTATAGTTCAAAAATTGATAATGACTGGATCTGGCTTTTGAGGAGCAAACACTTCTTGGATTGGTTATCAAATTTTATTTAAAGACAGGCATCTGTAAAGTCCATAAAACACATCCAATCTCCTGTTAAATGAGGAAGGACTGATGGTACCAAGACTATTTAAAAGGTTTCGTTTCAGACAAATCCGTTTAGGCTCCATAACCCTCAAAATGCCCTGAGATATTTTGTCTTTTGTCACTAAAAAGAATCTGGTGCAGAATCCAGACCCCTTTTTTCTTGTGGAACATCTTAGGGAGCTATTTTTCTTAAGAAGTTTCAAATATCTTCCTACATCACTACTTTCCAGTAAGCTGGGATGTCCAGTAAAAGGGGGGATGGCTATAACTGAGTAGAGTGAAGAAAGTATTCTGTAACCCTTTTATAGGACTGTCCTCCACCACCTTGTCTGTGGTGATCACTTTTCATGCAGACAGGCAGAAGTACCAATAACCCTTGACTGCCTCCAGAGAGAAGCAGTTGGGCAAGATCTCAGTGTTGCTGTTAGCCATCTAAAAGCAGACCACAGTTACCAGATGACTGCAGAGAAACCCAGACAAAGGACTCATAACCTCGCTGGAAACTGCCCTGATTACAGGAGCTCTTCCCAGACTGTTTATTGTTCTGCTACCCTCAGCTGAACCACATCAGATGTGAGCTTTCCTGTGTTCTATCGAATATTCTTTACAGGAATGAAAATATGACACCAAGAGCGAATGGGTTGCTCTCTTTGCTTGATGTTCTCAACCTGTAAGTTCACTTCAGGCACAAACAAAACTAGTCCAGAGAATGGGGCATTCATGAAAGCCACCCTGGTACCCTCAGCAAAGCTCATTAATATGGCAGATAATTCACATGGTGAACGCAACCACTGTGAAAATTGTTACTAAACAGGATTTTAGCTTCTCATTTACTAGTGCATCAGCTCAACTGGTCTAAGGAAAAATTATGAACATATTGGAAAATTATTACAGTACACTATACTGATGCAATGTAGAAGATGATAGTAATACACAGAAAATAGTAACATACTTGAGACAATTACAACTTCCTCGGTTAACAGAAGCAGAATGAGGGATTTAAAACATCAAAATTAAAAGGACTGAAATGAAAGAAGCAGAGAGAATCCAGAATATAGGGAAATTTCTGGGAAGTGATAGAATTCCAACAGCAATGTGGAGAAAGAAGGAACAGAAAATAATAAAAATATTAGAAAGAAGCAATAGTGGTAATTATACCAAACAAGGACAAATATCCTCTTGATGCAGGGTCATACAAACCCATTTGGACTCTAAAACATACCCACAAAGTGTTCATGGAGAGAAAAAATATTGCCAAGAATAACAGACCTATAGCTGTAGAAGCTTACAGAAGGTGAGCAAACATTTGATAACATTAAATGAACCCTGACTGAAAAGGATGCACTGCAAAATAATAATTGACCATATTAATATGTTTGGATAATGAAAGAGTTGGGGCTTGATGAAGAGACTATTTTGAGGCACATGGGTTTCCACAAGCATGTGCAACATTAATATTTAATATCCATAGAGATAATTCTAGTGTTTGTGCTGGTGAGCTGTCGACAGCATTTAGTCTTGAGAGAGTAACTATGCAAGGGCATCTCCTTTCATAATTAATCTTTGCTTTACATTTAAAGCCATTAACCACAGACATAAGGCAATCAAACATACTTAGACATAAACAGAGAAATACTAATGAGAAAATAAGACATAACATTATGTTACCAATGCAGAAGATGGCAATATATTTGATAAACTGAAATACTTTACTAGTACAGAAGAAAAGAAAGTAAGCAAAGCAAAAAGAAATGCTACAGCAATGAGTTATGCCCTAGCACTTGACTTAATACACAATTTACCCCTTTTGCATTATCATAAGACGAGATACTTTGAATTTGGTTAAAACAGGATACTGAGCAAGCAGCTAAAGAAATATGGGAGGAAATTACTCAAAAGATAACCAAGATATGACTATGGCAATTATTTATTAATATTGGCAATAAGATTTAAGTGATTTGTGAAAAAGTTACTCAAAATATAAGTAAGCTATGGCTACTGAAATTCTCATATATGGACATTAACAATGAGATTTAAATGATAAAGAATCACTATGACCAAAAACATCTTGATAAGGAGCAGGCTTATAAGCATCAAGTTAGAGATCAGATACAGAAGAATACAAAAAAAAAAGAAACTGAGGAACATTTTTGGGATAATAAAATTTAAACAGTGCTACAGGAAAACGAATATTGACAAAGAAACAGGACAGCTTGGGAGTTCACAATTTGGAGGCATAACATAAGGCCATGCAGCTTGGAATAGCATATTTGATTCAAGACTTGGGATATATTCCCAAGTGGGAGCACATGACAGGCACAGTGCCTGACAAGGCAATGACAAATTCATATGCAGGCATTTGGGCAGATCTGGTAAAGGAATATAAAGGGAATAGCCTTATATACATAAAACCGTAAAACAAGTTTTTTCTTTAAAAAAAGTTAGACCTTATATAAAATAGAACACCAATACAATTACTATATATAGCAATAAGAAAGACAAAGAAGACATTGAACTGAAAACGTGGAAAAGAAAGAGCAAAGAAAGTACAGTTGTGTACACTTACCATAAATGTAGATATTGAGTGTATTCACTGTTGCAGTCAACATATTTGGGTTATCTGCCTGCAGGTGGCCCTCTGCCGGCCTGAATACCAGTGTCTTTGGATTTCTGCTGTCTCTTCTTCCATGACGTCAGGTCATCAGGGGTATAAAACATGCAGCCAACGCCATTACATCAGTTTTTCTTGCCCCGGATGTCAGGTACCCCCACAATAGGAAGCAATTATATGGTATGGTACATCCCCAACAAAAAGCAAATACACCAGAAAAAATAAATATACCAAACAAGAAGGAAAGGTAGAGCCAAGAGAAATCGGGGGGCTGGAGGGAGGGTAACCAGGACTGCAACAACAAATGCACTTGAACATCTACATTTATGGTAAGTGTACACAACTGTACTATGTTCTTCATGTTTCACAGTTGCAGTCATCACATTTGGGTTGATTCCCAAAGCTAAGGAAGGGAGGAGGAAGTTAAAGAGCATTATATCCGGCTATTAAGCCCTGCAAGACTGCAGTGGCAAATCCAGCTCTGGATTGAGAAAAGACAGGCATGTGGTAATGATTGGTGAAGGTATGTACAGAGCTCCAGGTAGCAGCTTCTAGGATGTCCCTGGTAGGGACTACTCTGAGAAAAGCCGCAGAGGTAGATGCAGCCCTGGTGGAATGTGATCTTATCCCCTGTGGGGTAGGTTGTCCATGGTGCTTGTAGCAGAAATTAATGCAATGGGCTATCCATTTGGAAATGGTTTGCTTCGAAATGGCCTTCCCCTCTGCCCCTGCAGCAAAGCCAACTAGCAGCTGTTCAGATTTTCTGAGAGGCTTCGTTCTGTCAATGTAAAATCTAAGTTGTCTGTGCGCATCCAGAAAGTGCAGTATTCGTTCACCTTTGTTTTGTCTGATTAGGGAAAAAAGTAGGAAAATGAATGGACTGATTTAGGGCCACACTAGACACTACCTTGAACATAAAGGAAGGATTAGTCCAGAGGGAAACCCTGTTCGCATGGAAGATAAAAAGAAGTTATGTCTTACCATAACGTTCCATCTATATTGTTAATCCTCGTTCAGTCATTACGTCTGGGTTATCGGGTCCGACCTCGGAACCTAGCCAGCCATCTTCCAAGCTCACGACAGCCACAAACTCTTGAGCTAAACTCTTACCCACAATTCCCCTCACCCTGTTACCTCAGATTGAGTTTGCAAGTCAAAGAACCTACCGGAACAGGATGATGAGATCCACTATAAGCCTAAGGAGGGGGGAGGAGAGAGGGTCGTAATGACTGAATGAGGATCAACAATAGAGATGGAACGTTATGGTAAGACATAACTTATTTATCTGATATTGTTAATCCTCGTTCATTCCTTACGCCTGGGACAGAGGCCCCAGCTACCTTTATTCCTGGGAGGTTCTCATGGAAGGACATTCCTGAGCACCACTGAACCAACGGATGCTCTTCCTCTGGAGGCCAAATCCAATTTGTAATGGCTGATGAAGGTATGAGGTCTAGCCAAAGTTGCAGCTGCACAAATGTCAGGTAAAGAAGCTCTAGCATGGAAGGCAGCAGAAGTAGCGACCAACCTAGTAGAATGAGCCCTAATGGCTGCAGTCAAAGGGATATCGTGAGTTTTGTAGATAAATGTTATACAGTCTTTTAATCATTTAGCCAATGTGACCTTAGAAACAGCACATCCAAGTCTAGGATCAGAAAAGGCCAGGAATAGCTGATCTGATTTGTGAGAAGCCTTAGTTCTGTCCAGATAGAAACAAAGTTGCCTGTGAATTGTCAAGGGTATGTAGACAATACTCTCCTCTGTTAGAATGATTGAGAAAGAAGACTGGCAATTCAATGGATTGGTTAATGGACATTTCAGAGATCACTTTTGGCAGGACGGTAGGATTAGTTCTCAATGACACTCTATCTTTATGAAAGATTAAGTAAGGCTGTTTGATGCATAGAGCTTGAAGTTCAGAGATACGTTTGGCCGAAGTAATGGTGACCAAGAACAAAGTTTTCCAAGAAAGAAACTTGAGGTTGCATGAAAAAGCTGGTTCAAAAGGAGCCACAGTCAATGCTTGCAGGACTAAAGGCAGATCCCATGGCTGGCTAGGTTCTCTAAAAGGGGGTTTCAAATGATTTATGCCTTTTAGAAAAGTCTTGCATAATTTGTGTGGCATAAGAGAAGAGTCATGGACACCACTGTGAAAATTAGATATCGTGGCCAAATGAACTCGAATGGTAGAAGCAAATAGGCCAGATTGGAATAAACTGTACAGGTAACTCCAGTACTACCGGTACTGGTGCAGAAAAAGGGTCTATCTCTTTTTCCTTCAGCCAAATGGTAAACCTTTTCCACTTGCTGAGATAAGTAGTTCTGGTGGAAGACTTCTGAGACGCAATAAGAATGTCATGTACTGGGGAAAAAAGATCAGTCTGCCTGGCAATCACTGGAAGTGGAGGAGCCAAGCTGTGAGCTTCAGGCTGTTCAGGTTGGGGTGAATCAGGTTCTGCAGATGGGAGATCAAATCCGGAGTTGGAATGAGAATCCATGGTTGATCTAGCAGGTGAGGCCATAAGAAGGGGAACCAAATTTGCAGAGGCCAATATGGCGCAATGAGGATTATCCTGCTGTTCAACCGGTAGGCTTTCTCAGGAACTGGGTAATGAGAGGGAGAGGGGGAAGGCATGAAGCAGACCCAAAGGCCAATCGTGGACTAAAGCATCCCTTGGTGACTGTCCCCAAGGGGGAATCAGGGCAAAGTAATTGCTGCACTTGTAGTTGGTTGGGATGCAAAAAGGTCACAGCAAAGGAAACCCCAGCGGTTGAAAATCTCCGCCACTATAAGAGGATTCAGAGATCACTCATGTGGTTGCAGAATGCACTTGCTCAATCTGTCTGCTATCACATTGGAACTCCCGGGAATGTGCATTGCTTAAAGAAAGTGGTTGGTAGCCATTGCCCAGTGCCATATCCTCATGGCCTCCTGACAGAGTGGGTAGGATTTGGTTCCGCCTTGTTTGTTGATGTACCAGACTACAGCCATGTTGTCCGGTTGTATTGCAATCGTCCCTAATGAAAGGAGGGGATGAAATGCTTGCAATGCTAGAAGCACCGCCCTCAGTTCTAGGACATTTATATGCAGATGAGCCTCTAAGTCCGACCACGTGCCTTGGACAGTCTTCCCCTTAAAAAGCCCCCCACCCCCACCCCATCAGGTCGGCGTCCATGGTCACTGTGGCTTTGGGCTGTTGGGGGTGTGAAGGGGCGAGACCATTGCGACAGGTTCTGCGACATCCACCAAATCAAGTCTTGTTTGCATCTTTGAGTCACCCAAATCTGGTATGAGAGAGAAAACTGAAAAGGGTACCACTGGGTGAGTAGTAACCATTGTAAAAGCCTCATGTGAAACCTCGCGAGGGGGACAATGGTGATGGAAGCTGCCATGGAACCCAACAGCTGGAGAACAGAATGTGCTGTCGATCTTTCCCTTGACAGGATGGGTATGAGTTGTTTTATCCTTAAAGTTCTGTGCTCTAGAATCGATGCCATGCAGTTCTTTGTATCCAACAGGATCCCAATGAATTCTATGGATTGGGATGGGGATAGATTGGCTTTTTGCCAGTTTATAGTTATGCCTAACCTTTCTGCAATGTGAAGAGAGTATGCCAAGATTCCAATAGATGTCTGGTGGGGGCGGTGATAAGCCAGTCATCTAGGTACGGAAACAACAGGAACCCTTGCAGTCGCAGGTGAGCTGCGACGACTACCATGCACTTGGTGAACACTCTGGGGGCTGCAGAGAGTCTGAAGGACACTACTCGGAACTGGTAATGCCTGGCTCCCGCATGGAAGCGAAGGAATCTTCTTGATGGTCTGTCCACCTTTATGTGGTAGTACGCATCTTGAAGATCTATACAGCACATCCAATCGCCTGCCTCCAGGAGTGGGAGGATAGACTGTATTGTGACCATCTGTAATTTCTGTACTTCTACGAATTTGTTTAGTACACTGAGATCCAAAATTGGCCTCCAATCCCCGGTCTTTTTTGGCACTAAAAATAATCTTGAGTAGAATCCGGATCCTATTTGGTCTGGTGGGACTATTTGGATGACTCTTTCTTAGCAGCTTTGAAATCTCTAATGCTGCTTCTACCCTTTGACTAGGTGGAACGTCAGGTAAGCTCCTTAGTGTGGTGGGACAAAGATCGAAGGGAATATGATAACCTCTGGTTATTATCTCTCGTACCCAAGAATCGGTGGTAATGGTTAGCCAGGCAGAAGGGTACAAAGAGAAACGACCCCCAACCACTTCCAGAGGAAAGCAGTTGGGCCACTCTTCAGGAGCACTGGTAGGACTGGCCAGAGAAAGAATCTCTGGAACCCTGGTTACGTGGACCTCCTCTGTACCGAAAGGGGCATCTTCCATATGTGTTTTCCCCTCTGCCTCTAGGGGAAAACTCAGTTTGTGTGTTACGGAAAGAACCCTGAGACATTTTGTGCCACATCTTCCCACTCTTCTGGTTTCTGGAGAAAGCCAGTTGAGGGGAAGAATAGCAGACACCCATGGCAGAAAAGGTCTTACTGTCTTGTTCACACCTAGCCAGTGTGTCTTTAACCTTGGGTCCAAACAGCGAAGAGTCTTCAATGGGAGCATTCAGAAAGGAAGCCTTGAAAGGTTCCACAAAATCACATAAGTGCATCCAGGCATGCCATCTCATGACTATGCCTGCACCCGCTGCTCTAGCCGCTCCTTCTGATGCATGAGAAAGCAGACGCATGGAGGAGTTAGAAATCGATTCAAGGGTGGCTAACTGTGAGGCCACTTTGTCCCAGACCTCATCAGACACAGCTCCAGCCAAGGTTTCAGACAGCTCAGAAATTAAGTCTCTTTGAAGCCTGGTAAAATGTGCCATATAATTCAGGGACCTGACTGCAAAGGTCACTGATGCAAAGGTACGCTTCCCTAATCTGTCCAGCACCCAGGACTCTTTGTTGGGCAGGTGGACACTCTGGCATTCTTCCACCAGATCCTTCTTTGTTGCGGCCGCCACCACCAAGGCATCTACAGGAAGACCTTTGGACCAGTGAGGCTCACTATCTGGAGGGGACAGGATTTTATCTGGCCTGCGGGGAATGGTGTCAATAGCATCAGGAGCCTTCCAAGCACACTGCACGATGAGCCGGACAAGGTCGTTGGCAGGTGGAGTAGCCCAAGAGGTAAGGGGGCCGGGCACGAAAGGCCTGCAGGAACACAGACTCCTCAGAGGTCAGGTTAAAGGGCCCCCAATCACCTCTCTGCTCAAGTATTTCGAGGATATCTCCAAAGGATACCTCAGAGGGTGACCGAGGGGACCCTTCCCCATCATCAAAGTTTGTGTCTTCTGTGAGGGACTCTTCTGGGGAGTTCAGGTGCTTCCTATTACACAAACTCTTGCGATGAACTTCCTCAGGGGGAGAATCTGGAGAAGACAGTGCAAGAGGAGCCTCCAGTGGGAGTGTGTCCTGAGGCCCTTGTACCCGGTGTCCACCAGAGGTGTCTTGTGTAAACTGCGGTCCAGAGGAGGACGGGGGCACTGACAGCACAGGATCGCCAACAGACACGAGAGCCTTCTCCATGAGTTGGAAGGCTGGACAACCCGAGGAGGTCACACCCCGCTCAAGCAAATCAGCCCGCCGACTCAGAGTCCCTGGATGGCTGTGAAAAACAGGAGTACGTACGTCACAGCTAGCATCCAGAGCAGTGACTGGAGTGACAAGTCTCTTTTGCCACAAAGGTAACTGCGACTTCTTAGTGAGGTCCATGAAAGGAGCCGAAGTGAGGGAAGTCTGTGCTACAGCAGGGGGCTTCAAAGGCAATGGAGGAGGTGAAAAAGTAGGAGTCCTTGGAGAAGTGTGATCACTTCCAAGGGAAGAGTAGTTCCTGGTGGGTTGGATACCTCTGGCCAAAAGCAATTGATTATCATGTTCCGAGAGGCTTCTAGTGGATCTCACAGACATAGCTGAAGGGGAGTCAGTTCTATTCAAGGATGCAGGAAACTTTGTGCCCACAAAGGGGTCTTTTAGATGGTGCTAAAATAGGAGTCTGCACCGAAAACAATGGAGCAGTAAAGGCTTGTACTACTGGTGTCTGCACCGAGGAAATCATCGGTGCCGAAGGTAAGTTCTGCACCGACGAGGTCGGTGCCAAAGTGGTAGTTGGCACTATGGTAGGTGCTGAAAGAGTCTGTGTGGAAAACAAGGTAGTCGGTACTGAGAGAATAGTCGGAGTCGAAGCAGAAGCTGGCGTCGGAACAGTCAATGATGCCAAAAAGGTCTGCATCGAGGAAAAGGTTGGTGCCGATATGGACGTCTAAACCGAGCGGCCCCTCGCTTCCGATGAGGTATAGGGCACAATACGCGGTGCCGAAGTAACAGGTGGTGCTGAAGGCATCAGTGCCGAAGATCTTGGCACCGAAAGCCTCGGGGTCAAGGAAGTCAAATTCGAACTAGAAAGTTTGGCCTTCTTAGGTCTTGGTTCCTGGTTGTCCCCAGCAGGAGATGACGGGTGAGACTTGGCCTTCTTGTGTCCATCTCTTTTCTTATGGGAACTAGGAGGGGTTGAAGCCTCCGCCCCAGAAATAGCCTAAGAAAAGGAAGCTTCAAGTAGTCCCTTTAAAATCAGCTTATTTTTCCTTTCCACCAAAGTCCTGTTAGAGAAATTAGCACAAATCCCGTAAGGCAGTTCAACAGTCAATTGAGGCACACCCAAACAGTAAACACATAACCCATGTGCAACCGAAATAGGCAATTTATGCCCACAATCCACACATCTTTTAAATCCCGGACTACCTTTTTGCTCTGCCATGATAGGAGGAACAAAGAAAAGGAAGGAAGACGGTACCAACAATGGTACAAGAAATACCCAAAGGTAAAGCAGGAAAGAATTTACCAACTATGGTAAAGGAGTTACCTCACGGTAAGAAAGAAGGGCTAGAGGAAACCAAAAAGAGTTTCTAGATGCTATAGGGTAAGAGATAACTATTCAACAAATTTAGAACAGAGAAGAACTGTAATATGAAAAAGTAATATCAAAGAAGTTTTCTTAGCTCAACAGAAGTGGCTTGACACGACTGAATAGCGACGCGACAAACTAAATCTGAGGTTACAGGGGGAGGGGAATTATGGGTAAGAGTTTAGTTCGAGAGTTTGTGGCTGTCGCGAGCTTGGAAGATGGCCGGCTCGGTTCCGCGGTCGGAACCGATAACCCAGGCGTAAGGAATGCATAAGGATTAACAATATCAGACTGAAGGGTTCCACTGCCATGAGGGCCTGTAATTCAGACATTCTTCTTACTGAAGTGATGGCTAGAAGGAAGGCTGTTTTCCAAGAAAGGAATTTCAACTCTGCTGTTGCAGCTGGCTCAAAGGGGGGAGAGTGAGCTTTCCAATACAAAGTTAAGGTCCCAGGCTGGAGTGTGAGCTCTCCTGGGGGTCTTAAATTTTTGGCCCCTCTAAGGAATTGTTTTATCAAGGGGTGAGAGAAGAGGGGTGGCTCAGTATTATAATGTGCTGAAATGGCTGAGGCATGAATTTTAATTGACAAGAAGGATAAGCCCTTGTGGAGCATTTCTGTTAAGTACTGTAGAATATGAGGTAAGCTGGGCACCGATGTGCCCATCCCCTGAGCCTGGCTCCAAGAACAGTATCTTTTCCACTTTTCAGCATAGGATTTTCTAGTACTAGGCCTCCTTGCCTCCAGAATGACATCCAGCACCTGCTTAGTGAGGGATGCTAGAGGAGAGCTCAAGGAATTAGCCAGGCTGCAAGGTTCAGGGTTTGAAGCTGAGGGTGCAGAATCTGGCCCACCTGCTGGGACAGCAGGGAAGGGGTCTGAGGCAGGTGCCATGGTTGCAGCAGTGTCATACTGTGCAAGAGGGGGTACCAGTGCTGGCATGGCCAGTCTGGTGCAATCGGTATTGTCCTTGTCTTGTCTTTTTGATCTTTAATAGAACCTTCGAGAGGAGAGGCAGAGGGGGAAAGGCATAAGCCGAGAGGCTTTCCCAGGTAAAGGACAGGGCATCCACTTTCCAAGCTTGACTGTGGGGAGTTCTTGTGCAGAATTTGTTCAATTGGTAGTTCTGAGGGGAGGCAAACAGGTCTACCTCTGGAGTCCCCCATTTGTTCCTCAAGAGGTTGAATATTTTGGGTTCCAGTTTCCATTCATGTGGGTCCATGAGATTTCTGCTTAAGCCGTCTGCCAGTGAATTTAGTTTGCCTGGCAGGAATTGAGCTTGTAGGTGTACTTGGTAGCTCAAGGCTGTGTTCCACAGAGACATGGCTAGTCTGCAGAGTGGGTATGAGTGGGTTCCCCCCTCCTTGTTTATGTACCACATAACTGTGGTGTTGTCTGTCTTTACCAGTAGTTGTCCTGGAAGAATACAGTCTTTGAAGGCTGTCAGAGCATTCCCTACAGCTAACATTTCTTGTTGATTGATATGCAGGTGCATCTGTCTCGGGTTCCATTTGCCCTGAATGCACTGCCCTGCCATGTGAACCCCCCCCCCCCCCCCATGCATAGTCTGATGTGTCTGTTGTTAGGGTTTGGGCAGCAGGGGGTAGAGTGAAAGGGAGTCCCTTGTAGTGGTAGCAGGCCTCTGCCCACCAAAGGAACTCTGTCTTCATACAAGGAATGATAGAAATCATTGTTTCCAGGTTCTGAGAATGTTGACACCATAGGCATTTTAGATACCACTGGAGTTTCCTCATATGCAGTCTTGCATATGGAATTAGTAGAATGCAAGAGGCCATGAATACCAGGGCTTTATTTTCCTTGCAGATAGCTGGGATTTTGTGGCCAACAGTTTGAAGTAGGTTGTCAAATAAACTTGTTTGTCCGGAGTGAGGAATGCCATCTGGGAAGTTGTGTTCAAGCTTGCTCCCAGGAATACAATCTGTTGGCAAGGTACTAGGTAAGATTTATTTTCGTTGATGGTGTACCCCAGTGAGGTTAGAAGTTTCTTTACGAATGCTAGGTGTTGTAATAGCAAGTCCTAGCTTTCTGCCTGAATCAGACAATTGTCCAAGTATGGGTAAATTTGAATATTTCTCTGCCTGCAAAATGCAATGACTGGAGCTAGACACTTTGTGAATACCCTAGGCGCAGCAGATAAGCCAAAGGGAAGTGCAGAGAACTGAAGCGTAGGTATTTCCCACAAGATTCCCTTATTGGGATGTGCAGGTAAGCTTCCTTTAAGTCTAGGGTTGCCAGCCAGGCATCCTTGGCTAACATAGGAAGAAGCTGTTGAAGAGTTAGCATTTTGAATTTTGGAACTACCAGAAAGGTGTTGAGAATAGAGAGGTCCAGGATAGGACACCAGGAGTTGTCTTTCTGGGTACCAGAAAAAGTCTTGAATAAAAACCTTGTCCCCTTTGTTCTGCTGGGACAGGTTGAATAGCCCTGATACTGAGAAGAGAGAGAACCTGCTGTTGGGCCTCCACCCACTGATTTGGAGGTAGGTCTGGCCAACCATTTGGGGTTAGTAGTGTGTGGAATCTGTATCCTTGGGAGACTATGTTCAAAACCCATTTGTCCTGGGTAATGAGTTCCCAGTTTTTTGCATGCAGGGCGAGCTTTCCTCCTAAGGGAGCAGGTAGTTGAGCAGGGCTTGAAAGGGTTAAGGTTAAATCATTGTGCCATTTTTCCATAGGGGGGTGGCTTACTACTCCCTGCTTTGGAAGTGGGAGCCCCCCACTGCTTAGGTCTGTGCGTAGCCTGAGACTGTAGTCTAGGTGGTCTGCTGTTCCTGTCTTTGGACTGAGAAGGCCTGGAAGGAACTGGAAAGGACCAGTTCTTTGAAGGCCAATGCCTACTGAATCTGGGAGGCTGTACTTGTAGGAAATCTTTAACAGTTTGCATAGATTTAGCGTTTTCCTCCATCCTTTTGAGGACAACTTCTGCTTTGTTTCCAAAAAGGCGGTCTTGGTTTAAGGGAGCATCCAGTAATTTAGCTTTAACATGATCTGGCAAGTTTTGTTCCTTAAGCCAAGCATGCCTTCTAAGTACAGACCCAGTGACAACAGCCCTGCAAGATGTTTCTAAACCGTCAAAACCACATTGCAAAGTATGTTTACCAACTTGTTCTGTAGAATGCATTAAATCTTGCAATTCTTTGTGTTCAGCACAGTCAGGAATCAACATAATTTTCTGTTTAAGTAGTCCCATAATATGCTGCTGATACTTTAACATATGAAACTGGCAATTTAAAGCCCTACTGGCCAAAGTGTATACCTTCTTACCCCATCTGTCTAAGGCTCTAGAATCTCTCTCAGAAGGGGTAGGATTTTTGGCAGCAGTAGCCTTAATGCCTTTTGGTCCTTGAGAAATGGTCTCTGGATCCGCAGAAGGATTCTTGAAGAGGAACTTGTGAGAGTCAGGTACTCTGTAGTACCTGTCAAGTTTTCTGGGAGCTGGAGGTAAAGTGTCTGGGGTAAAGCTAGATTCCAAGAAAGCATCACCTACAATGTCCAGAACAGGAGGGATAGCTAAAGGCCTGTGTTGAGGCAGGAGTAAGAATTCACTAAGTCTCTTTTTGGACTCAGAGTAATCCTGGCTTTCCCAGCGGAAATGCTCCCTAAGAGTATGCAAGGTTTCACCGAAAGAAAGATCTTCTGTAGGGGAAGCAGAGGGAATGGAATCCTCTGCATCAGAATCCTCATAAGTAGATAAGGGCAAATCCTGGTAATCAGACGGAACAGAAATATCAGATTCCTGATCAGAAGAATCAGAAAGAAAATCAGTTCTAGGTCTCTTAGAGGGGGAAGGCTGGCTTCTCCCAATTAAGGTAATAAGGTCTACAGCCATTCTAAGCATTGATTTTTGAGGAATATGGGCCTGAGCCTGCGGGTTTGATCGCTGGTTTTCTAGACGTAGTGTGAGTTTTTGGCCTGGATGAAAACTATGGCGTCGGTTTAATATGAATGTCTGTAGGCCTGAATACACCCTCAGAAGCAGTTGCCTGCACAGCGGCGCCAGACCATCCAAGATAGAGACATCCGCAGGTTCCATAGTCGAAGAAGCATCTTGCGGCATACCGGACTCCGAATGGGTCACAGTAGAGGCCTGCGAATCTGAAGTAGTGAGTATCAGGGGCTACGAAAGCACCTCAAGGAGTACCGGCGGACTGGCGACAAGCTTAACTGAAGCACTGTCAGCAGTTTTGGACCTATGCGGTCTGTCTTTGTTTTTACCCTTACGTTTTTTCGGAAGATCGGTAGTCAGATGGCTTAATGAAGCTATTTCAGAGTACACAGATCGAGTACGAAAGTAATTGGCTGCAAAAATAGCCCGGCAATGAATAGTTTGAGCGTTGAACAAGGCACAAAACTGACAGCGAGGGACATTGTGGTCTGGGCCTAAACAGGGAATGCAGTACGAATTAAAATCTCTGTGAGGTATTTGCTTTCCACAGGTAAGACAATTGTTAACTTTTACTGACATCTTAGAGCAAGAAAAAGGATCTCCAATGGGGTACTTATCTTTTTTGAAGACTTAGGGTCTGAAACTAAAAACGAAAATTTCAGGAGACGGCCGACCAGCACTTGCGAACTGCTTCTGCTTAAGACACCACACGGCAAGAAAGACTGATGTAATGGCGTTGGCTGCATGTTTTATACCCCTGACGACTTGACATCATGGAAGAAGAGACAGCATCAGATGCAGAAATCTGAAGACTCTGGTATTCAGGCCGGCTGAGGGCTACCTGCAGGCAGATAACCCAAATGTGATGACTGCAACAGTGAAACACGAAGAACATCTAGGACTTTGGGAGCAGATGATAAAAATGGGATGAGGCCAAACAAACATTTGGGTTACTGAACTCTAAGTTACATACACTTCAGTGTTTATAATGGCTAAAAAAAGTCATAACTAGAAAATGGAAAAAATCAAAGAAAAATATCAATGAGAGAGGTAGAAATATGATTACAAAGATTAATATATGGAATTGAGAACTATTACAGATCAGAAACAGAAAACACTAGTAAAAAAATCAACTGTATGGGATTCTATCATCAAAACAGAGCTTAAACAGGATATTGACATGACAAAGGGCACCTAAGAAGTACAACTACTTAATAAAGTGGACTGTAGTAAATGCTATGAAGCCACTAGTCCAACTGTTGAGATTTGTAATATAGTCAAACTAAAACAATATGGTCACCAGTTAATTCCGGATCTCAAATTATATTACAAATACTTAACTTGTGTGTTTAAGTGTTCTTATTTAAGGGACAATGTTAAATTAAAACAGACATTAAGACTAGATAGAATAGGTATTTGTGTTATATGGATTTTGATCATGGCAACTTATTAAACGTTAAACGTAAATACTGATTATAGGAGATGTGTCTAGTATATTAGTATCATATAAATATACAATTATAAAATTGATTTATCAGCAATCAGTGCCAAAATAATAAGTGTGCCATGCATGAGGATTGCACAGTATTTAAAAATTAAAAATATGGTAATCAATAAATTACTATATAAAACTAAAAAAAAAAGTCTGCCACATGGGACATATAGTTTAGCTCCTTCAGACAGAAAATATAGGCTGCATAAATGTACTTTCCTAAGCTGATAATTGCAACTGCCTTAACCAACTTATCCAGCAGGTAAATCACAGGGTTAATTACAGAGTTCTTGACTGCGGTAGCCTTTCTGATAGCCAATGCAAACACCATAACTTCTGGTTCAGGATTCTCTGACCAGAAAATGCAATTTTTGGATGTGATCTGCCTTTTTTTTTTTTTGGGACTAAGGCCATCTTACCTGGAGTCCCCCATGAGCCCCACGAAGCTTTCTATAGTAATTCTGAAGATTTTTTGAAACTTGAAAGACCCCCCCCCCACAAGATGATGTTGGGAGAACACTGCCTACTATGAGGAAGATACAGAGTCAGTTGCTCCCCCACCCCATGCATCATTACAAGGACCTTCTAGAACTAGGGGTTCTTGGAGGGACATCATGCAGAGTGGCTGTGCAAGACTCCATGTCAGAATCACTGTGCATCCTCTATTGCATAAAGTCTTCCTGTAAACTGAAGGTGGAGAAAAATCAAAGGAAGAGAAAGGTCTTCTCCTAGAAGCTGAAGAGAGTTGGGAAGGAATTGCAAAAAAAAAAAAAACTTCAGTCCTTCTGCCCTGTACAAGCTGCTGCAATAAACTGTGGCTGAGAAACAGAAATTCTGGAACTATAACAGAGGGTGGCCCTGACATTTGGTGCTTTGAAGAGGTATACCACAACAGAGAGGAGTACTGACTCAGAATAAGTATACCAGTGCTGACAAAGTCATCGGTCCTGAAGCACCCTCAGGGAAGGAGCCAGCTATTAAAGATGTTCAATATCTGTGCCAAGAATACAGATGCCAATGTCAATACTAAAGATTCAAGACTAAAGGCTGAGCCAGGGGCTGCAGCAGAAAGCCCTAACACCAATGTGGCCATCAATGTCCATACCAATGTCCATACCAATGTCTCTGATGCTGAGAGACTACCCAACATTTCCAAGCTATCTAGTTTGGGACCACCAAGGATAATAAGCTTGGTGTCCTGGTCTGGAAAGTAGAGTGGTAAGAGGATCTTGATCCCCAACCTAAAACCTAGATGAGAAAAAGAAGCCAAAAAATATTCACAGAGTAAAAAAAAAAGCCTCAGCAAACTTCACTTCACTGCGGTCAATTTGGTGTCAGCTATCTCAATGCAAAACACCACAACAATAATTTGAACATCTTTGTCCAGTGCTTATTCAGCAACTATTGTCTCAATCTGAGAAGAAGTCTGAATAATAACAGGAGAAGCAGGCCACTACCTGACTCTACATTACCAGGAGAAGCAGGTTTTTCTACAAGTTAAAAAGATATATTCTTTACCAGAGGGTCGATTACTAGTCACCTCAAAACTAGGACTAAATATGTAATCCCTTTTCAACATCTTTACCCTTTTTGTTTACTCTCCACTTGAGTGTTTTGATGACTTAAGGTTGATTCAGAAGGATAATCAGCCAAAAACTGTAGTAGCAAGTGCAACTACTGTCCATCTTTCTCAAGGGAGAAATGAAAAATTCCACACAAATTTTACACTTCAAGGAATTATGGCTTTTTCTGCTAAAAATGGTAGCAATCTTATGAAAGATTTTTTTTTCTCCTCAGGGGCAGCAGTGAAAACTGCACTCTCTCTTTTTAGAAGGGCAGCTGACCAAAAGATTATCCACAGCTAAAAAACTTAAAGGGTGCCAAATAAGAGTGTTTTCCAAAAACAGGAAATACAAACAGAAACCATCCAACATTCCATAAAGAAAACACACAGACAGACACAGTGGAAAGCAGTAATACTAATGAAACAGAAAAGAGTCTAAGAGCATTATTTTTACAAATCAGTGAAGTTAAGAATTAGCTGCTTTAATACTTTTGCAAAATATTAAGCAGAAGTCTAGAAATAGAGTAATGGCTGAAGTAATAAGTCAAAGACTAAAAGAGAAAAACTCGTTAATGTCAGGAAAAAATACAGTTCTTAAAAAAGAGGAGTGAGGAGTCTAATTAATAACAACAAACAAGGTAAATTATATCTAGCAAAAATAATCAATCACAATGTGATTTTTTTTACAGTTATAAGTAAAACAGCCCATGGCCATTTGCAAGACTGGCAAAACATGTTACACAGCAATGAAGATCTACGGAGGGAGAGAAAAGTTGCACATTATGGTACAGAGGAAAGGTAGTTACCAGCATAGGAAGTTCAGAATGCCAAATGGGTCTAATGCATCCAGCCGTATTAATATGAGGTAAAGAGGATGGGTCCAACTCTATGAGAACTTGATGCTCTCTTGCAGGATGTTATGCTACCATGATGTAGCACAGGAAGGATCATAACAAAAAGCTGGCAGAGGGAAAAGGGAAAAAAATGCAGTGGGCTCTTTCAAACATCAACTGCGATGTTAAGTACTGTAACGCAAGTCTGCCTGCCCCTGCTCATTGAAGGGACAGAGAAAGAACTGTAAATAATGCTGAGGATTCACTTTATAAAATATATAGTCTACTGTTACTTTTAGTCCATAAGAAAGAAATAGGAAATGAACAAGGTTGTTAGAATGACGACACAAAATTCTAGAATGACGACTCAAAATTCACCTTCTGGAGAAAAGGTTTTATCCAGGAAAAGATGCATTCTTTATGGAAAATGAGTTAAGGTTAGGAGTCTGGAACTCAAAACTTCCAGGGTGAGATTATACAAAACAACACCTTTCAGGACATAACCTTCAGGTTCACAGAACCAAATGGTTCAAAAAACAGATGCACAAAACTCAAAGTTTGGGTCCCATGGCAAATATAGATTTATTCAGTTGACACCAAAGATGAAAAAATACTTCAGAATTTGTTTCAGTAGTTTGTTCATCATTCCATTTTGGTCAGTCCATTAAAAACAGCCTGTTCATTAATCTGATAGCACACCAAGAGTAGCAGCAATACATACTTTATTTCCAGAAAGACACCAGTAAAATCTGATTCAGCTTAGTGGAATAAACACTCTCCTTACATATTCTGAAGGAAAACTGGGCCACAAATTATGATGTTAGTCAAAGAAATTGTCTCATTTTAACCTTTTTGAACTAATACAATGGTCCAAAAACACTCTCTGCAAGCTGTAAAGTTCCACAACCCCAAAGGGACTTGCACCCTTGCAAAAATAGATCAGCAACCCTAGCAGAAATAGATCTAAATAAAGTAATGCAGGTGCAACCTACTCAGAATGAAAACAGTTCATTTTGTTTACAAAAATATTTTCAAAAAACCTCTGATGCATCACATCTACCTTCTTACAGCTTTCCTGGATAAAAATAATAAAAGGCACTCTCACTTGTTGACACATACTCCTTACTCAACCCCCTTGTTTCTGAATGTTCTAAAAATGTGAACACTCATGTTTGTCATAAATATTCCAAATACATCATATTATATCATTTAAGCATTTTAAATGTTCTTTTGTGTTTTTAAGACCACTGTATTTAAGGCATCAATTCTGAAGAGCCTTACTACAGAGAAATAATAGTCTTCTGAAAACACAAAGATAACACTATCAAGTTAGTGTCAAATAAACCTGATTAAGGGCTGAATATTTTCAGTCACTTACGTGTAGGGATATCAGAACATTAATACATATCATAATGAGGATGGCTGTATTGTAAAATGTACAAAAGGCTTTCAGGAAATAACAGAAGTGTTAAAAGGTAAAAAGTGCAGAATCAACTGGTACACAGTACTGGAATCTCAAAGTGTGTGTCAGCACATCATCCAAAGGGAGTTCAGACAGCGAGTCATCATGTATTCCCATCATCCTATTTGAAATATGGCTCTTATAGCAAATGGTCCTTTACTGAAAAACACCTACCTTACCGAGAGCACCGAGTAGATACAGCATATAAATCGTGGGTACATTAAACACCTTTCTCAAAATCTGCCATATAAACTAATTCCTTAACTAACTGAGTTGGCAAATGGTCAGTAGGGTATCTTGGTCTTTCCCAACTGTTAAAGCCATAACAAGTCATGAAAAGGGGCTTAATACCATACCTTAAAAGTGACATGACTCACTTGTTCCTGGGAGATTTACAAATTAGGCTGAGTTTTCATCAGCTCACTATATGTCAGAGCCACACGCTCCAGGGATCTAAACCTTGTCATCACAATGAACAAAACATGCTGGAGGGATAGATTCCTGACCCAGAGACACCCCATACTCTGGAATAAACTGCCCATACATGTCAAGCAGAGCGCCTCCTTGGCCCTCTTCAAAAGGAACCTTGACGACTGGATGGGAGATAGGAAATTTACCCCGGGGATCACGTCAGTCACCCTACTAGACAGGGGTCCAGGGAAGTAAATATTGTGGGAAGAAATAGCCAGGGAATTGTTATGACTAGGCTTGTATAGGCCCTAGGGCCGACAGCCTAGTACCAACCTATGTTGTAGTGGAATTATACAATGTGTGTGTGTGACGTACAAAATGTAATCCTATACTGGTAGATGCATATTGTTCATTTCAGTGGAATTTGCTAATGGAGCCAAATAACACATATCTAGGCATCAGACACCACAAAGTTCTCAGTGAAACAGGCAGCATAATGTGTGCTACTAGTATGAGAAAGGAAAAAACAGAAAAAAAAAATTCTAAATGTCCTGGAATCAAACTGTTGTAGACATGCATCTTTCCGTATTAGAATCTGCATTCATCACTGGACCACAAACTCTTCTTTAGAAACTGGGTCTGTTAAAATTGCACCATCAGCTCGAGCAGACAAAATGTACTGTTAGAAATACTTAAGTTTCATTTGAGTTCCAAGGCAGCAGATTACAAAAAGTAGTGCAGAATTCCTGGCAGTCTGGGTTAGAGTCTCAGATAACACAACATTCATTCCCTGGATTTGCTTGTTTTTTTTATAACTGTAGCATGTATTCTTAGGAATTCAGCAAAATAAATCTTGTCTGCCAGTCTATGGCACAGCAGTACCATAATTTGTACTTGACAATCACAATTCTACATCAGGAAAGCTGACAAGTGAGAATTTTTTCCCTTCTGCATCTCCAGTCCCTAAGAAATGAGCAGTCTGTTTCCATGATTATCTTGTGTGATCATGTCTCTGCAAAACAACTCGCTTTGGATTGCTTCCCATAACAACTGCTGTATTCCACCCTTCTCTCTTTCCCTCATACCAGACATTCTTGGCATTTCTTCCATAACAGAATCTTTAGAGCGATAAGTCAGTCTCTCTACAATCTGATTTTGACTCAAAGACACAAGACTCATTCCTTTCAATCTATGGCCCACTAATAACTAAGTGGGTAACAAGCCAGCACTATGGCACACTAACAATAACAGTAAATAGTGTAGCTCTACTACTTTCCATCAAATAACTGACAGGTTGTACTTCTCTCTAATCTTGACCACCTGATTGTAAATGTAACATGCCTGAATTCCCATTTCTCCGAAAAATCTCTGAACTTCGCTCGATCATAACACAGACTGCTGTCTGATATGACAAGATATGTCACAAAATTCTGGAAGAATATAGTTTTCAATGTTACAAGTACATAGGTGTTTACTAGGCAATCAGGGGAAGAGACATTTTAAACATTGCCAAGCTTACCACACATTTAGCAAAATATTGTTGCCACATCATGTGTCAATACCCCAAGGAAGGCTGCCCTTATCCATTAGGGACTTGGGTATCAAACCAGGGGAAAATTTGCAATTTCCCATCCACTAGTCCAAAATATGGTTGAATATGGCTAAGGATGAGCCTGTTGATGTTTGCATAAACTTCAAAGTAGATGCCAAAAAGAAGACCCAGCACAGATCCCTGTGGGACTCTGCTAGTGACTAGCCTCTTTACGAAGGTGGATTCCCCTATCCTACTTCTGTCCCATCAGTAAGCCATCTGGCTTGCCAACAGATGACATATCGGTTTATTCTAATTTTAAAAGTTTATCTACAATGCCTGAGTAAGGTACTGTGTCGAACACCTTTGCCAGGTTAAGGTTAAAGCAAACCTTGTAGTGTCTGCTAACTTCATTTATTCAACACAAGTTAAATATACATCCTCTAGATACTGGAATAAATCTGTAACAGTCTTAATCCATGGTCATGGAACTGAATAAAAAAACTGTAAAAGCCATGGAGGTTAAGCAAGGACAATGTCATTTGAAGTATACCTCTTAACCTCTTAAAGAGCAACCTCTGGACAAAGGTAAAAATAATGAGGGACAAAGCCTAAAATCAGGGACAGATTTTAAATACTGCTCCTATAAACTTGTAAAGTTGCTGGAAAGCACATTTTATGTAAGTGTGCACTTTCTGAAAGATATTGAAACTCAAATGTATCTCATTATCCTTTGCCAGAAAACCACAAATTTTATGAGGAATAGACCAAAAATATAAAGCAAAAATCTGGACATTATCCAAAATTCTGGACAGTTCAGACATATGCATTGAACACTCAGTCATGTTGGTCACTCTAATGTAGTCTAAGCACCAAAAAGGGCATTATGCTGCTGTCCAAGGCAAATACTTACAGTTTGCTGGCAAGCAGAAATGACCATGCCACATGCACATTTAGAAAAAAGGGGGAAACAATTTTAGGAGAAGTCAAGGATGCAGGCCTTAGTCAAGCAATGAAAAGTGACAAAAAGATAAGACAGATGGAAGGAAAACTGCTTGTGACATGAAGAAACAAAGCAGGAGAAGAAATTAAGAAAAAGGCACTCACTCACCAAACAACTTTCTTAAAAACAATGCCACTAAACAGTGTGGGGCAGATTCTTTTTCAACCAAAGCACTGAAAAGAGATGGTGTGTGATGGTGTACGATGGGAAGGGGATAGGACGGAAAGGTAACAAGGGAACACTTCTATGTGCTCAGCAGTCCTAATGCATGTGGCATAAGTGTTAGTTTACTGAATACGGTACTCTTACCAGGCCTATTTATTATTTCTGCATAGTTACTACTGGCCAAAGTAAAACATTACATAATATTTCTTTATACTTGACTATCCCTAAATGAGTTTTCTACACCAATTCCAGCACTTTTTCTCAACTGATTTGCTTTGATCATTTTTTTGCAATGTAAAAAGCTTCGGGTGCAATACATTTTCTTTAAATTAAAAGTAAGGTTACATTTCTTTCCTTATTAATTTCACTTTTCTGTTCTGGTTAGCCTTTCATTGCAACTTCTTTATTTAAGCAATTTTATTTCAGGATATTCACCAGTACATTTCTTAAATGTGTTAAGCTTCTTTTCTCTCATGAGTACCTGTGACATGAAGCAGTTAACTTAAAGTTCATCTCCAAGCCATTCTTTGTGCACTTCTTAATTACAAATGACCAAGCATATCTGCTGTTTGCTTTCCTGGCCTAGAACTCACTCTCTGGTCAAACGTCTTTGGATACAGTAGTGTTGAGAAGCAAATCATCATCCTTTATGTGCACATCATGCACTTTTTATTATACTGAGCTGGCAAATCAAGCGATTATGCACCGATGGAAATCCTGTTTCAGCTAACTGAAATAGAATATTGTATTTCTTATTTTTATATTCACATGTAAGCAACTTTTGACCAAATGCTGGGACATGATGATCTGAACAACATATACAATTTGCACTGTGGATGCACCTCAGCATTATGACTGCTTCAGCAGACATCACATTACACCCCACCCAAGTGCCTAACCTGATCATCACACTATGTTTTTGTTTTGTTTTTTTTATCTTTTCTTTCCACATCTCTCACTGAACATCTTGTTTTTCAAATTCTATGAATCACCATCTTCTTATATTTCAAGACAAACAGTTTGCAAGGCTTTCTTCCAACTCATGCATTCTTTCTGGATGCAAAATAATTTCTTGAGTTTTTATACACTTTGGCCATTATTTTACCACAGCTTTTACCTAAGTGACCCAATGCAAAATATCTTTTGTTCTCAAGTTTTCAACTGTACCTCACAGCATAACTTACCAGTGACATGTTTACAAACTTTATGGCTTTTATGACTCATTTGCATACTATTTTTGTCCCGTTTCTTGCTTTTCTTTCACAGTACATACTACTAACTCTTACATTAGCTTATCTGTGATTAAGTAATTTCACTTGCTCTACATACGTAAATAGATCACTTTAATTGTAGAACTGCTTCTCACAGAAACATGCCTCTCGTGTGATCATTCTGAATAATGCCCACATTTTTTTCTCGTAATAATCTATTTGATAATAATGAATGATGTAACTTACCAAACTCAAAATCTGTGGCTCAGTTCTTTCATTTTTATACAAAAGCATCAGTATTTTACATCGAACCTTACATCCCCATGAACAGCAATTATTTGCTATACAGCAGACTGCTTCTTGGCTCACAGTAATTTTGAAACCTTCTTATCATTGCTGATACTCTGTCCTTTTCGTGAAGCTCAAATGTATTACACAACTTTAACCAACTTCTTCCCATGAAGTGCCTTGTTAAGATGAGAATAGCAAACAGAAATATTACAAGACGACCATGTAGAAACTGACTACTTTGATATTGGTTGTCATTTTTTTCTACCTTCACAGGAGACAAATAGCTGATCAGCTTTCCTGAAGGATTTAGATTTGTCCGTGTAGTATCTGAGCTACTTGCGGATATCCAAAGTAGGTATGAGTCTTTCTCTCTTATTTTAAAGTTCTGAAAAGAATACAGGGAGAGTAACAAGACTAACTCAATGTAAATTCTGAAACCACTTCAGACATAAAAGATGGATTTGTTCTCAAAGAAACACCGTCCTGGGTTAGGAAGTAGGATTGACTTACCATAAGATCCTGTAATTCAGATAATCTTATTGCAGAGGTCAGAGCAATAACTGACACAGTTTTCCATGCCAAAAACTCATATCAGTCTTATGAGCTGATTCAAAAAGAAGCATTAGTTTTTCAAGCATAAAGTTCAGATCCCAAGGAGGAGCCACCCATTTTCTAGGTGAACAGATAAGTAAAACCCCTTTCAAAAACTGCATGACTTGAGGACACATAGAAGGGAAAAGGTTTATGGGCAGACCAGCAGAAATGGCTGAACAATGTATCTTGACAGATGAGTATGAATGGCCAGAAGATAACGCTCACAAATAATCTAGAACCATAGGCATCTGGGTCTTAAGCCCTGGTTCTTAGCATGGCATCAACTAGAAAATCTCTTCCACTTTCAAATATGATTTTCTACTAGCAGGTTTTTTTTTAGCCTCCTTTAGTACCAGCTGCATATCCCTAGAAAAAAATGTGCTTAAACGGTATCAAAACTCAATCATCCAGGTAGTCAACTGAAGTGCTTTCAGGTTGGAGTATACCAACCCCTGTCTTGTGGGAGAACATCCAGTCTGTGAGGAAACCTGTGGTAATTGCACCTGGGCAATTTCAGAAGAAGGGAAAACCACTGTTGCCTGGGCCATAAGGCAGCCTCCACTACCATCTTTGGAGAGTCATTCGGAATCACTGAAAGAACCTTTGGTATCAGTGAAAAGGGTAGAAAAGCACACAGGAACATTTCCATCCATGGGAATGAAAAAAGCATCTGTCTTCCAGGCTTGTTTGCAAGGTATCCTGAAGCAGACTTTAACTGTTTTAAAAGGAGGCCAATAGATCTAGTTGAGGAATTCCCAAAGCTGGATCAATTTCTGGAAGGCCACTAGGTGTAATTCCCATTCATGAGGGTCTGTCCTGGTCCTGCTCATCTTGTCTGCTACAATATTTTGCTCGGATGGAATGTATGTGACCTGAAGAGTGAAAGTGAGCCGAGTTGCCACCTCCCAGGCCTATATGGCAAGTCTGCAAACAGTCTAAGATCTGGTATTCCCTTGTTTGTTTATATGCAGTATTAATGTGGTGTTGTGTGTAATAACAAAGAGGTACTGGGAACCAGAGATGACTTAGGAATTACTGCCTGCATCTGTTTGACACTGGGGTACTTTTGTCTGCCCTGCTTGTTCCACAGACCTTGCACTTTCACCCCTTTTGATACATCTCACCAAACAAAGGCTAAAGCATCTGTTGTAGCAGACTGATGAGTAGGCAAAAAGAAGGGAAGACCTGGTTCGAGACAGAACTGGTCCACCACCATAATACCTCCTTTTTCAGCAACCCCAGCACTGGACTCTAAAAAAAGATAAAGGTTAGTAATGGTGGGACCAGACATACCTGAGGTACCAATGAATTTTTGTCATCGAAAGTCTGGCCATGGGAATTACAATAATCAAAGAAGCCATGAAATTTAGAATCCTGAGAAATTCTTTGGCAGATAAGAGATTGGTTGGAAAAGCTCAGGAACATTTCTTCATACAGTTTTACTTTGTCAAGAGAAAGAAAAGATCTCCCTATGGAAATACTTAGAAGGCATCCAAGAAAAACTATTCTGTGTGAAGGGATGAGAGAAGTTGTTGTTTTTCTTTTGGCTTTTCCCAGTTAGGGGTCGCCACAGCGGAACTCCGGTCTGCTAATGATTGGCAGTCGATTTTTATGGTGCAGAGGTGCCAGCCCGGCACCCATTCACGCATGTCTTTCGAACGCCACTCGACCGCAGGGAGGCCATGCACACTCCACACAGAAGGCGCTCCAGCCAAGAATCGAATGGGAGAACCTCTTGCTGTGAGGCGACAACGCTACTGCTGCACCATCGCGGCTTCAAAGGGATGAGAGAAGATTTTTCTAAATTTATTTGAAATCCCAGACCGAGCAGAAGTTTCATGACACTTGTCAAAGAATCTTGACAGTTGGAGAAAGAGTCTGCAAATATAAGACAATCACCCAAATATGGGAAGATGTGAATGCCTTGAAGTCTGCAGTGTGCAACTGCCAGAACCAGTCACATTCTACATATCCTAGGTGCAACAGACAGACTAAAGGTAAAACAGAGAACTGTTAGGATAAGCCAGATACAGAAATCTTAAGAAATGTCTGGATTCTTTGCCAAGTGGAATGTGATGGTAAGCTTCTTTTTAAGTCTAACATTACCATACAACTGAGTACAAGAATGACAGATAACAGAATTTGGAGGAATAAAATTTTGAACTGTGGGACCTTGACAAAAAGATGGAGAAAGGACTGGTCTCCAAGTTCCCCCTTTTCTTTGGCACCAGAATAATCCTTAAATAAAAACCTCTGCCCATTTGATCTGAGGGCACTAGTACTATGACCCCCAAAACAACATCTGCTCTAATACTGGAGGAAACAAGGATGTTTAGTTCACAGGATAAGAAGGATAAGGAAGGTACTTCCACCGCCATCTGTACCCCTGTTGGATGACTCTTAGAATCTATGTGTCTGAAATAATCTGATACTACTGGGGAAGATAAAGACCTAGACTGAGGAATAGATTGCGGGGGGAGGACATGGAGAGACAAGTAGACATTTTGGACTATCCAACGTCCTGGAAGGCTTTCACTTTCTTTTTAAAGTCTCCTTGCTATTGCTTTTTAAAATCTTATCACCTTGCTGCTTAACTTGCTTTTTTTGAGAAAGAGAGATGTCTTGCACAAGAATTTTTTTATTAAACTTAAAAATGAGGGTTGGAAATTTTTTTCCTTTCATCAGTCTTTTAAGAACCTTAGCAGCAGAAGGGCCAATGAGAACATCCTTGTCAAGGGGAGAATTTAAAATCTCAGTTTCAGCAAGGTGTTACTGCTCAGTACTAGGTATCTTAACAACAAACTACACACCCTACAAGCTCTCCTTACTCTGGAAAATACAGTCATCTGTGCCATTACTGACATTGGTTGAAATGTGCAGCAGTGTCTTCCACATATTTAGACCATCAGCTGCACAAGGACAAAAGGAGGAGGAGTTTCAATGTATATTAGCAACAAGCATAATTCTGTTGGTTAAACAGGACGATGTCCTGGAATTTATCCATGTGCAAATCACTATACACAAAGTCCAATATCATATCCTAGCAAGCTATAGCTCACCCTCTACGTCCCTAGAATACCATAGCTCATACCAGACCTACTTAGACTCACCATTAAACCTAATACCCTATTCATTGGAGACTAACTACCCCTCTACAGACTGGGAAACAAACTACCTCATTCTCACAAGCACAAAGATTCCTGGATTAAATTAACACAAATGCCCTTGACCAGACAGTGTGCTCACCCATCAGAGGTTCAAGCAAAGTGGACTTGGTACTCACCAGTATGGGAGCACTCTGCACCCCACCCCGCACTAATGTCACTTCCTCACTGCTGAGAACGGACCACAAAGCTATCTCCTTCAGAATAAAAATCAGCTTGACAACCCCAGCAAAATCTGTAACAGTAAGGAACTATTCCAAAGCAAACTACACCCTGATAAGTGATAGTTTATCAAAATTCAATGTCCCTCCTAACCTCGAGTTCACAGCAAACTATGCAAAATTGTTCACAGAGACCCTGTACAACCATGTAAATGGCTGTATAGAGGCTGCTGTACCTTCCATAAGCAAGCCCAAAACAAACTCTAAAAAGAAACCACACTGGTAGAATCCTAACCTTAATAGGGTATACAACAAACGGGAAAAGGTTATGGATAAAATCTGGAAGAACTCCAATAATGAGGCTAAAATCTGGAAGAACAACTTCAATAATGAGGGGAGCTATCTAACTAAAGTAAACAGGAAACTAAAAGGGCTAATTAAGTTCACCAAGGCCAATTAAAAGGTTAAGGTAGCCTCACAGGCTAAAGACAACCACAACACCTTTTACAGCTATGTCCAAAACCTCAAAGACAGCACATATCAGTGTGCCGAAGTGGTGGTCAATGGTGCATCCTTCATTGAGCAGCAAAATAGTAAATTTGCTGGCTGACAAATTTAGCTCAAACATCTACCCTCACTCTGCCCCTGCTTCTCTCCATGAAATACCTACTAGCATACTCCCCAAAACTGTTAACAGGTATCAGGTCCTGGCAGCACTCACTAAGGCCAAAAACACAGCCTCAGTGGGCCCTGACACTGACAATATCCTGGGATGCCTCCTAAATAGCTGGAAGCATGACCTAGCAGGACTACTTGCTTCACTTATAAACTATAGCGTCAAAACAAGGTTTTGTACCACAAGTATGGAGAACTGCAACGGTTATCCCACTTCACAAGAGTGGACCATCAACCATCCGTGGAAACTACAGAACTATCAGTCTGATATGCAAAGCCAATGAAATGATCAACAAAGACATAGTCAACCTTCAGACACCGGACCCAACCCGTTTGATTTTGTCATGGTAATGTCATGCCTACTAAACCTGATGGACTTCTCTGAAAAGGTCATCAAGGCAATGGATAAGGGGAAAACGGTGCACACTGCCTGCCTGGAACTGTTCTCAGGTATAGTTGACAAACTCACTGAACAGGGCATAACCCTTACATAACCTGCTGGATTGCCAGCTGGCTCACAGACAAAGACTCAGGAAGTCAGAATTGGTGATACCACCTCCACTAAGACAGGTCACTAGTGGGGTACCTCAGAACTCTGCGCAGGGACCATTGGTATTTGGCAGCTGCTTCTCGAAGGTAAAGACTAATGTCAAGGGCCTTTGGTTGACCACGTTCACAGATGACTGCAAACTGGGAGCTATCACAGATTATGACACAAATATCTTACAAGAGGGTCTAACATAGACAAATGACTGGTGTCAAAATAACAAATCAAAACGCATTACCAAGAAATGCATTATAGTGCCTTTTGGGAAACTGCCACCCAGGTTTATTACTCCATTAATAAGACACCCTTAACAGTTGCCCCAATAGTTAGGGATCTGGCCTTTGACCACCATGTGGCCGAGGCAGTAAGTAAATCATTCTATGTTGACCAACTTATAAGTAAAGGCATGGCACCAGGTCCAAGGAAGTCATTGTGCCACTTGAGTATAATGCCCCCTTCAGCATGTACCTGACCAAACATATGCAACAGATGGAATACCCACAACGGTTCCTTACCAGGAGAATCCAGGTTATAAACACACTGTCCTACATAGATCACCTTAAGGCCCTATCTCTATACTCTGTCTCCTACATGTTACTGAGAGGTGATCTATGCCTGGCATGCAATGAATCTCGGACCCAACTCTGATGCAACATTTGCACATCGGCAAAATGAACAGCATCAGGACCATTAGATCCAAGGATTCAGACTTTGATTGTGAAATGACATGCTGGCAAGACAGATATGTATTTCAGAGGATTCCCATGCTTTGGAACAGGCTTGCCTATACATTTGAAGCAAAGTCCATCTCTAAACCTATTTAACCATAACCTTGACCAATGGATGAAAAAAATCTGAAATTCATCCCAGGTCTGGCTTACATGTTTTTGATAAACAGAGGCAGCCAGTAATGCCCAAACTAACATACCTACCATAACCTCTATAAACTTCCTAACTAATATACCCGCTCTTAATAAATGCTCATGATACACAGGGACACATTTGGGTTGGACTGCATGGCTAGGTTTATAAAGGCCCTGATGGTCATTGGCCTAGTATATTATGAATCATCTGCCCATCCTTGAAGAATTGCTACCCAACAATAAGTTCCATGAAGCCTTCAGTGGGTGTGCATATAGCCGAAGAAAGGCCCTGAAGCTTTTGACAACCATACTGCCTTTTCATGTGATTCTGCTCAAGTCCTTAGCAGTTAATGCACATGAAAGGTGCCCTGAAGTTTTGAAAGCTTGCTAGTGGTCATATCCTGGGTAGGATATAACCTAAACAGCTTAGGCTACCGCAACAGTTAACCAACATTGGACATAAAAAAATCCTCTTTTGCTGCACATTGATGAGGTAATTATTTTGGCTAGTACAGTAACTGCGTCAGTGAAATAATTACCCTGCAGCCTCCCATTAAAGTCAATGGAAACTTTAACTAGAAAGTGATACTAACCCATAAATACAGTAATAGGACATGGGTTGCCAGTCCATGTCCTATTACTATATAATCTAAGCAGCAACAAATCTCAAATGCTTAACAGGCAATTGTTACTCATATCACTAGAGACTACTAGGAAGTGCAGTTAAAAAGATCTTCAAAATTATTATTTTATTTTGCAGGTGTATAGTTTATTTTATGGCACAAAACCAGACAGAATTATGTAACAGAAGACACTGTCTACAGAAGACTTTTTTTTTTTTTTTTTTTTTTACTTTTGCGATGAGTGATGTCAGAGGCACGGTAGCAGAGGCTTAAAATACATTACTGGGAATTCTTTTACCACTTTTGACAATTACAGATGATCAGCTGTGGTTATGTGTTTGTGGGTAGTTGATGAATGAAAACAATTTACAGTTAGGGTGATCAGAATTAAATGATCATTGCTGTGGCTTGGTGGGGGTTGGGGGGGGATCAAAGCATAGTGGCTGAAAGCTCCAGTGTGAAATATATTAGCTGTGATTTTTTTTTTCGGTTTTTCTGGCAGGAAACTGTGGGTGCTGGTAATAGAACACACTGCCCACAGCACCATACACATGTATTTTTTTTTTCATTTAATTTTTATGACAATCAATATGGGAGATGCTCTATAAAAGTTAGTGTAAGTACATTACTGTAATTGTTATTTCACCACTTGTGGCAATCACAAATGAGAGAGGAGTGCCTGCAGTGGCCGTCTTTGCATATGTGTGGAGGCAGGCTGTGCAGAAAAGCAAAGGGCAATTACATGATCAATTCTGAATGGTTACTAATATGGTTTATTGAAAGAAAGGGTATCAGTAAAAGAGCAACACTGCCATTATACTTGCATAATTCCTTCTCAGTAAAACATTTTGTATCTTCAAAACAAAAAAGAAAAAAACTGCAGATTCCACTGGGACATTACGTGTGTGTTTAATACCAAATTACCTTAAAAGAAGTCCCTGAATTTTCTTTTAATGAACACCGCCTTTGGGGAACTGACATTAGGTCTCTTATATACAGCTAGGAAATCTGGGGTTTCAAATTTGTTGTCACAGTCTAACATAACGTTTGGTTTCTACACAGGGGCTATCTGGCTTCTGCACAAGAGGCTGGCTAAAACTAATGCACAGATTAGGAGTACTAAATTCTCATAACATCAAAATTAAAAATCCTATAAAATTCACAAGAAAATAATATATTTTCAGCTGTAACATGCTGCATCTACAATGACATGTTTCAAGTGGCTGAAGCTGTTAACATTTAGAGGCATGCTTTACTGAAAGCTCTGTAGTTAGAATTGTAGTCTTTGCCGTGTTTACAGCTGAATATCCTGTTTTTACTTAGAAGTTTTGTTCAACAATTTTTATTAAATTTACACACATGGGAATATTACAAACATTCTAATGTAAGTTTTGAGTAGATAACTATATACAATATTTACATTTGGCTTAATATGAGGAATATTTCACAAGAAATAAATAATAAAATTGTTCATTTATCAATATACAATCAAAATATATAAACAATGTTTGTGTTTTTCGGCTTTTCCCGGTTAGGGGTCGCCACAGCGGAACTCCGATCCGCTAATGACTGGCAGTAGATTTTTACGTACTGGCTTGCCAGGCCTAACGCACAGCCTTCAACGAAGGAACGCCCATTCACGCATGTCGCTACACAGAAGACTATATAAACAATATTCAGTCAAAATTATAGAGAATGAGTTGTTTTAAGAGTTTCTATTAAACTAAGAACTTTGATCCAAGGACCATCAGTCCATTTCCTGGGGTGAATTCTTGTTTCCTTGACTTTTGTTTCAATGAAAGCGGATTCTTCCAATAATAAAAGAAACTCTTCAAAGGTGGGTGGTGCAGACGATTTCCATTTTCTAGTTAAATATTTTCTTGCCACTGCTAAAATAGTCAAGAGGAGATAAAAAATATTTCTCGTCATAGTATTCATGACATTTACATTCAATAGAATTAGGGGTTTGGATAAAGTAAATGTATCTGAAAATAAAGCTTGGCAAAATGTACCTATGTCAACCCAAAACTTATTAATTTTATTACAGCTATAAATAATGTGTTCCCAATCAGCTGAACATACCATAAAACATCTCCAACAAACAACAGTGGCAGATGACTGTATTTTAACAACTTTATTGGGAGTATGAAAAGCTCTGTGTAAGAATTTCCATGTAAAGATTTTCCACATTTGGAGATTGGAAGTTAATTTCACAGAGAATAGTAGATTGGATTTGACTTCTGGAGACAAATTTAAAATTTGACCTTTATCAATAAATTTCCAAAATTTTTGTTTGGGTATAGTTTTGTAGTTTATTAGGATTTTGTAAAGATCAGAGATTAAATTTGGCCAATTCTGATTGCTGTATATCAGATTTTGAATATGAAGAATCAACTTAGGTTTAGTTTTAAATGAAGAGTTATTTATTATTCTACAAATATCTTGAGCGTGAGAAAAAATACTATGTAAAATAATCCAATCTGTGTCTGAGATATTACAAATATTTTTATTTCTTGAGACTGTAATACTGTTAGATCTTTTATGCAGTGCTGCCAACAAATTAATTGTTTTGAATCCCATTCTTGAAAAACATTTTTGTGAATTTTGTAGGTAAAAGTTTTGGAAATCCTGAAGGGAATTAATAGATCCCACCAGATTTTTACATCTAGGTTTGAGTTTATAAATGTTCTAATATTGCTATAAATATGATTTATTATGTTTAATTTGGTGGGTTTTGCAACATTATATTGTAAATTAATGCCAATTATGTGCCATAAACATTTTGATCATCTACTAAGAGATTACTAGCTAATTTGTTTTCATTTAAAAAAATGATTGCATGAAGAGATGTCCATACAGATGAGAAATTAGGATCTAACCAATTAATGGCTAATTTGAGAATTGAAGCTTTAATATAAGAATCAAGATCTGGAAAGTTTATTCCCCCTTGTTCCCAGGGTCTGATGTGATGGTAAAGTGCAATTCTATTTCTTTTTGGATACCATAAGAAATTTAATAAGATTTTGTTAAAGTCATTTAATATAATTTTACTTGGAGACATAGGAATGGCCTGGACAATATAATTTATCTTTGGAAGTAGAGTAATCTTTTTTAATTGTAGTCTATCTTCAAAATTTAAAAACATTTGTTCCATTTTTCTATTAGTGATTTTATAGTAGATAAAATATTTGTATAATTTGTGCTTACAGTTGTATTTATGTTCTCACATAAGGTTATTACTATAGCAATAACCCACGCTTGGGTGTGGGTAATGCTGGATTTACCCAAGGTTGGCGTGGTTTGGTCACGAGGGCGATCCCTGTTCTCCCACTATAAACAAAGGGAAAGTGGAGGAGCCAAATATAAACAATTGACAATAGCAGGGAATGAACTTTTGGGAACTTTCCCGTGTGGTCATTGCTCTTCATGTAACCAGGTGAACAAGTTGAAATAATTTACGAGTTCTAACACTAGCAAAGTTTACAATCTCAGGATATTTGCTAATTATTCTAGTAGCTGGGTTATATATTTGGCCACATGCCAGTGTTCTGCCTTTTATGTAGGAAAAACATCACGATCACTTAGAATAAGAATAGGTGAACATCGGAGTGATATTCGGAATAAGAAACCTACAAATGCTCTTTATCAACATAGTATTAAACACCCTACAGCCAAGTTTATGTTCACTGTTATTGACAGAATCACTGGTAATAGGAATAATCAACAGGGATGGCAAAACATACTGAGCCATAAGGAAAAGTACTGGATTATCCATCTTGGAGCCTTGTTTCCACCTGGTCTAAATGACCACTTATGATAAGTATATTGTTCATATACACATTGATTTATGTATTACCTGGCTCATATGGATTTATCCTTAATGTGTTATTTATATTAACATATTTTGTTGGTTAGCAAGTATGTTGTATTATTTGGTCAGTCCTAGCGTTTTATATGTTAATATTATGCATATGCCATTTATTACTTTATTTCTGATGCAGTTAACTAATAGCAGTCCACTACCATATATCTACCATTATACATTAAATATACTATTTTCCTATAAATATATGGATAGTATTTTTATATAACATCCATATATAAACACCTATATATTTTTTGTATGTCAAGGTGGTTTTAAATTACCACGAATATGTTGTAATTTATACATATTATTACAACAGTATTTTGTATTTAAAAAAATAAGGGCATGGACCATACCATTGATAGCCATTGGCTGGTGTATTATATAAATATTCAGTAGGTCTGTGTTTATTGATGTCATTATTTTTCACTGAAGAAGGCATTTGCCGAAACCGGTTTGAATTTGATCTATTTTGGGATATTTTTATGTCCTTTTAGATCACTACAATAAAGTTTGGACTATCTATGCTAACCTCTGGTGTTTTGTTCCCTTGTCCTTCCCCCAGACTGAGTGCTGTTCATTTTATTCAGTAGTAGTGTAGTAACACCGATGTTTGGAAACACAGAAATTTGGTTTGCATACTTGTACATTCTGCACGGCAAATGATGCTTAGGTGGTGTATCACTTACATACTTCTCTGTTGTATTTGCACAAGATGCTGCTAGTGTGCAGTGCGGGAATAGAAAGATTAAAACATTACCCTGGTATCAGAGGTGGCAGTGCAACATATTCATAGTGGCTTAACATGAGAGTAGCTCTAAGCAAGCACCTAGAATTATTCAGTGCAGCTTCCACACCTTAAGTCTGAAAATTAATTCACATACTCACATGAACAGAAGTAGCTGCATATTGATGTCTAAAGGTGTATGGGCATGTCGGGTGGTTACTACACTGCAAAACTGGTATGTAATGGTGGAGATATTTGGAAGGCATGAGCAAACACGCCAGTATATTAAAGCCATAGCACCAATTGAACTGGAGACTGGCAAATAGATTTAGTAAGAGATTTTGTCCATGCACAAATATTTCAACAGTGATTCTTTGCAGTGGCATCCATTATCTGATTCAAGGTAAGTTAACCTTGATGTCCTTTATTTAAAAAAAAAAAAATCAATAAAAAATTTACTTTATTATAAGTGACTTCTGGACACAAGAAAAAGGAAGGGGAAAATATAGCAATGTGGTTTGTATGTACAAAGACAAATCCAGGGACACTGCAAAAGGTTTTTTCTGCAAACCAACCAGTGGAGTAAAAACATATGAAGGCCAGCACTGCATACCAACACACTTTGCACATGTAAATCTCAATTTTTAACAAGGTGGAAGCATGAAGTGATACCTTAACACTTAAATTAATAAAGATCTAAACTGGCTAATAGTATAAATGTTTTATTCTTTAGCTCCTTGGTGCAAGACCTTACTGGATGTGATTGCAGTCAAGTAAGGCCATGGCTATAGTGCAGCAAAAAAATGTCCCCTCTAACAAAGGAAATGCTAGAGCAAAGATTAAATTGCATGAGTCAAGCACCTTGCTGAGATCTGCCAATCAATGGAATTACCAGGTCAAATTACCCTCAGGACTTTGACAGCTAGGGAAGCTAAGTGTTATGGGGGAGGGGAGAAGTAAATGGACTGGAATTCATTGTCTCACAAATTAGTGCCATTTAAACTAAATTAGAAAAAAAGGCAGCAGTAAACAGCACTTTGAGTGTGTTCTGTGGCATTTGCACTGTTTCTGTTTTAAGTAGTCATCCAGCAGCAGGGAATGTTACTTACACTGTTCTATTTTACTCAGTACTTTGTACGCATGCAACATCAATGAAATGACAGGAACGTTAGGCAAATGGAGGCCTGCATGATGTAACATTTTTGAACCAAACAATGATTTCTGGGATACTGGATGGCAACCTGATTTATCCAAACCACGTCAATATGCCAGCCTCCAGGTGGTCAGAGTCTGGAATTACATATAAAAATATTTAAAATCCTGTAAATAATCCCAGAGTGCTGTTAAAGTGTAGGAAACATCATGCCAAGATGTTTTAAACATGTTTTTTGAGTCTGTGGGTGCGGTACTCCTTTAAGACAGAAGTGGTGAACTTCATGACACCCATGCAGATGGACAATATAGTTACAACTACTGAATCCTACACAATTGCACTTTATAAGCACTTACATGAGTGCATGGATCGTGCTATCCCAAACAGAACCAAGATGCTATCCTCCAAAAAAAGGAAGCCAATCTGGTGGTCCCCTGCCATAAACAAACTGTACAACAGAAGGAAGAAACTGTTGCAAAAGAGAGTAAAATCCCATGAGTGAGGGAGCTCCCTGGTCAGCCTCAGTAAGTAGCTGCGATCCCTGATAAAATCCTCCAAAGCTAGTTACGAAAACAAAAATCGCCACTGATTCCAAAGACAACCACAAAGCCTTCTATAGCTATGTCAAGAATCTCAATGGCAACACTCAGATCTGCTCTGAGTTACAGCACAATGGCACTAAATATACAGACCCAACTGATATTGCCAACATCCTGGCAGATAGTTTCAGTGCTAACTTTACCCCCCTCTCACCCCCTAAAGAGTCCATCTCTATACCGGAAGAATGCAAAGTTCCTGTAATCACGTCTGCACAGGTAAAAATCACACTCTCCAAAACCAAGAACACAGCATCCATGGGATCAGACAACAACCCAGGCTACGTTCTACACAAACCACAGAACGAAGTGGCACCCCACCTAAGTACCATATTCAATCATAGCCTCACCTCAGGCTTTGTGCCTGCTGAATGGTGCACAGCAACGGTTATCCCACACCACAAGGGGAGAGCCACAACGGACGCCGGGAACTACCGCCCCATTAGCCAGACGAGCTTGGTCTGCAAGGCCATGGAACGTATCATCATGGAACTTATAAACAAAGACATTGGTAATCTCCATGCTCTGGACCCCACCCAGTTCGGGTTTGCAAAAGGCAGATCATGTCTCCTAAACCTGATAGACTTCTTTGAAGCAGTCACCAAAGCCACAGACAAGGGCAAGGTGGTTCACACAACCTATCTAGAGCTTGCCAAGGCTTTCAACACCGTCCCCCACTCTGGAATTATAGATAAACTCACTAAACTAGGTATAAATCCCTATGTCACAAGATGGGTTGCCAGTTAGCTCACTGACAGAACCCACACTGTGAAAGTAGCAGACTCCAAATCCGACTTCAGACCAGTGACAAGTGGAGTACCACAGGGTTCAGTCCTGGGTCCTCTCTTGTTTGGTATCTACTTCTCTGAAGTACAGGCTAACACAGAAGATCTTTGGCTAACGAAGTTCGCAGATGACTGCAAACTAGGAGCTATAATCGAAACTCCTAACGATGTGGACATCCTACAAAAGGGCCTCACTGAGACAGATGCCTGGTGTCAAAGCCATGGCCTCAAGCTCAATGCCAAAAAGTGCATTGTCATCCCCTTTGGTAAAAACTCTGTACCCATGAACTACAACATAGGCGGTAGTATACTTAACACCGAAAGTGTGATAAGAGACCTTGGGACACAGGTGGACAGTAGTCTCTCCTTTGATAATCACATCGCCAAAGTAGTCAGGAAATCCTTCTACGTGGCACACCTCATCACAAAAGGTTTCTCATCCAGAAAAAAATCTACTCATCACTCAGACCCATTACAGAGTACAACGCCCCTTTTGGTATGTACCTCACAAGACATCTACAGCAACTGGAAAGGCCGCAGAAATACCTCACAAAGAGGATTACCGACCTCAAACAGATGCCCTACGCAGACCATCTCAAAAAACTCCAGCTTTACTCCGTCGCATATCGCCTACTCAGAGGTGATTCTCTGCCTAACATACAAAGCTATGTCAAACCCAGAGCTGTTGGACATGCTCCACTTAAAGAAATCCCAATCCCTCCGAGCTACATGCTCTAGGGACCTAAACCTTGTCACCACAATAAACAGAACATGCCGGAGGGATAGATTCCTGTCCCAGAGACTTCTCATACTCTGGAATAAACTACCTATCTATATCAAATAAAGCTCCTCATTAGCACTCTTCAAGAAAAATCTTGATGAATGGATGGGAAATAGGAAATTCACCCCGGGGATCAACTCTGTTGCTCTGCTCGACAGTGGCACAGGAAAATCATTTTCTTGAGTGGCAAAAGCCAGGGCACCTTTTTGGCTGGGCTTGTATAGGCCCCAAGGCTGATAGCCTAGTACCTACCTATGAACTATATAGACATTTTATCAAATGTATAAATTGTGTGGGAAAATCAAAAATTTCTAGTGATTTAAGAAGAAAATTCCACAGTAAAGTGTCAAACGCTTTTTCGATATCAAGGGCAATTAAAAGAGCCTCTTGATTATCTCACTCATTCTACAAGAAAAAAACAAGAGGTACCATTACATTATGGAAAAAAGCATCACTATGCCTCAAATTATATTTAAATGTGAAGATAAGGACGGATTACTAACAATAGTAATAATAAAATATAATAATAAAATTTGGACCCTAGCAAATATTTACTGGTCTGAATTGCTTTAAATTAATAATATAGGCAGGAATCGTAGTTGTTGGGTTAAGTGTTTTAAAGTCAGATTCCATTTTAAGAGTAAGGGAATTGTGATCCGAAAAAGGACATGGTAAAATTGTAAAATTAATTACTTTCGAGTTTAGATCTTGGGATATGTAAAGTTTGTCAATTCTAGTTTGAGTATTGAATCTATAATCTCGAGGTGAATATATTAAAGAGGTATTTTCTTTATAAGTAAAGGTGTCAATCAGATTTAAGTTACTCGTCCAGTTTTTAACTGCTTTTCCTAATGGTTTTAAACAAATAGGTCTACTGTTTGTGGTCTCAGAATTATCTATAATGCAATTAAAATCTCCACCCAGAATAAGAACACCTTTTTGTCATTCCACATTATACTCTTTTTTTTTTTTTTTCTTTCATTCTGGGTGCTGCAGTCAATTTCTGCTCAGTACATCAAGTACAATAATGGCCACAAAACATTTTTACTGTGTCATCAAAATGACAGAAGTGAAAATCCTCAGTATTAAACAGAAATTATATTTTTTACATGTAACATGCCATGGCTACTATGCCATACTTTCATGTAGCTAAAGCTGTGGAATCAAATTCAGAGGTGTGCTTAAATGGAAACTCTGAGGTTAGAATTACTGTTTTAGATGCATTCTGTAAACTGAATTCTCTGCTGTTGTTACCTGAAAGTACTGCAATCAAATCTCATAAGCAGAAATTAAATATATACTTTCAAAGACATGCCCAAGTGGCTTTAGTTCATGTGCCTTTATTGCCAGAGTTTGACATTTTGCATTATACTCAGTTTTAATTTTTGGTGCTGTGGGGAACTTTTGCACTGCACACCGTATACAGCAGTGGCCTTAAACACTGCTTTGTTGAGTTGTTAATACATCAGAAGTAAATATCCTCTCTATTTTACATTAAAAATATATATTTTTCAGTAGTAACATGCCACAGCTACAGTGCTATGTTTTCAAGTGGCTAAAGCTGTAGGATCAAAATTAGGTGTGTGCTGCATGAAAGGTTTGACATTACAACTGCAGTCTTAAGTGTATGTTCTACCTGAACATCCTGTCACTACTACCTAAAAGTTTGTAATGAAATCTCAAAGTGGGGAAGAGATATAGCCTTACAGAAACAGTTCCTGCCACACTGTGGCATTTTATGTGCTGAGCCTATGTTCACTATGCAGACTACAATAATGCCCAAAAATGGTTCTTTTTTGAATTGCTTACATATAACAAAAATCCACTACATCTGGCCAGAAAAAATACATTTTTTAGTTATAATATACAATGGCTACAGTGATTAGATTTCAACTGGCTAAAGCTGTATGGTGAAATTTGAAGTTGCACTGTCTGAGAGAGGAGGTTAGAACTGCAATCTTGGGTGTATTTTGTAGCTAAACTCCATGTATTATCTGAAAGTTTCATAATGGAATTTCAAAGGGGGACAGAAAGATAGCCTTGAAAAGATGGTCCTCAGTAGTTTTAATTCATGTGTCTCTATTGCCATTGCCTGACCTTTTGCATTATACTTGGTTTTCATTCTGGGTGCTGTGCTTAAGTAATGCTTAGTACAATGCGGACAATAATGACTCAAAATATTTCTTAGCTGCGTTTTCAATGTATCAGATAAACAATGTCTCTATATTTCAACAGAAAAATATGTTTTCAGTTGTAACATGCCATAGTTACAGTCATACTTTTAAGCAGATAAAGCTGTGGGGTTAAATTTACAGGTGTGCTGCACGTGAAGCTCTGAGGTTAGAATTACAGTCTTGTGTTTTGTAGATCAGCAGAAGGTTTCATAATGAAACATCAAAAAGAAATAGATATATACCTTTTCAAAGTCAGGCTTTACTGCAGTAGAGTCTGACATTTTCCATTATAATCCACTTTTTTGGGTGCTGTGCTAAACTTTATAATTGAAAAAAATATACATATATATATATATATATATACACATATATATATATATATATGTGTATATGTGTGTATATATATATATATATATATATATATATATATATATATATATATATATATACACACACACACACACACACACATACACATCCATACATATATGGGCAATCTCCCTGATTTATCATAATTCATGGCATTATCTAGTACGGATTGATACCTACTTAAAACATGTTGCAAATTTATTACATCTTGATCATTTCTGTTTGAAATTATAATATACTGTCAGTATCTGTGGCTAAATTAAATTATCAATTTTCAGGGACATTACAATGGTCTGTAATTTAATTAATAATGGATAAGTAGCTAGTATAAAAAGGAAAGAAGACATAGGGCAAGCTAGATGTACTCCAGTTGTTGCAGGTATACGTTTTGTCATATCATTATTATTATATTATTATTATTGAAGTTTATTTGAAAAAAGGTGGCTTTATAAAAATGTTTAATGAATGTGATTAAAGTATCAGGAAAATTACAGTATTAAGAAAAATTATAGTATTACAATACATTCCATGTAAAGGATCTATTAATAAAACCAAATGCTTTTGATGCATCTGTCTAAAGTAGGTCTACCTGCTTACCAAAGTGGGGATGCTGTTCTACATAACATATTACGGACTGTAAATATTTATTGGTCTCATTTATAGATTTATTAGGACAAAGAAAAACAAATTTAATAGGAATAATTATATTGTTTAAATATTTTAACAATTTTTTTACAAACAGTTCTGCCAATAATTCTATTATCAATATTTAGAACTGATACTGGTCTATAACGTTCAGGCTTAGTCCCAGTTTTCCTTTAAGATTAATTCAGTATGAACTACTTTCAATGACAATGGAGGTAACCAATTAGGAATGGTTAGAAGTTGCGTAATGTGACTTAAGATAGGGACCATCTATTCGTGAAAGTTATGTAAAATTCAGCAGTAAAGTCATCTGGCCCTGGTCCACTATTTCTTTTTTGTTCTTCAGTGCTTCAATATCTATTAAAGTGATGGTAGTAAAAGTAATACCATGATCTAAATGATGCGTTTTGCTAAGCCATTTTTTTCTTGTGTATTTTTAGATCATGGAGTATTATACAAGGTGAAAAATAATCAAAATCTTTTGGATTCCATTTTGAAAACATATTGCAACTGTACAAAAATCAGCCTGACACTAAACATTACTGTGTGCATGCAACACAAAAGTTACAAATATACATTCAAATAAAAAAGTCATTTGTAAATAGTGGGAACAATAGCTTTTTACCATACTGGATAAGCTAACCATCTCATCTTAGAAGATACAGAGCCTTACAGGCATAGACAGAAAGGACAAAGTACTGAATTTCATTAAGAAATGCACAGTGCAAATATCAATACTGCAGAAGACACATTTGGAAACAAATGAGAATGTGAATTTGACAAAGAAAGGATTTTAGAATGGATACTCAGCAGAATATCAGGGACAAAGGAGAATGGAAATAATTATACCGATTGCTTCAGGGGCTCCAATAGTGGCAGTTCAGAAAAAAGACAGATTTGGAGTAACAAAGGGCGACTGGTAAGGTATGAGGAGCACACTGGTGTTATGGAACTTAAAAAGAATTTGACAGAAACAGCCGCTTTCAGCAAGGAATATTATTTATAGGTGGTGAGTGAGTTTGAACATACATGAGTAACTATTTCAGATCATGCTCCAATAAAGATGAAGATGAAGATAAAAAGGCAGGGTAATGAAGTAAAAATGAGACAATGGAGCTTTCCACACCTACCTGTTAAGCTATAATTAGTGAGTGGGATAACATGAAAGTGAAGTTGAAAAAGTAACATGAATTACTTAGAAGGGCTAACAAAGGTTAAAAGTATTGCAAAATAAGGGAAAGCTCATAAAACAAGGCACAAATGCACAGTACTAAAAATGAGATAAGGGAGTATATGGATAACACATATGAGTTTAGAAAGATTGCAGTTAAGCAACTCTTTTTGGTGATAACTCCAGAGCACAAACATTTTTAGAAAATGACTTAGGCAAACAGAAAGTAGAAAGGGTTGTTGCCAAACTTAGGGAGCCAATAACAAGGAAAAAATAACCAATGATTCTGTAGAGATATTGCAGATATTTCAGAAATATTATGAAAATTTGAATAAAAAAGAAAAATGTGGAAATCAAGAAAAAGCACACATGGAACTATTTATGGAAGACTTAATTATGCCAAAGTTAGAGGTACATGAGACTCAACAACTAACAGTTAAGACAGGATGGGATTAGATAAAAATGGAGACATATAATCAATTTTCAAGAAAGTCTCCTGGAAAAGAAGATATCCCTCTGGAAGTTTGGAAGTTAGAAAGGAAGAAAGTACTAAAGATCAGGATTGTCGCTCGTCTGGTCAGGATAAAACAGATGAACATTTGTGGGTTCTGTTAAAGCAGCTTTATTACACACAAACACATCAGAAATGAGACCTTGTAACTTAAACTTAAATAAACTTATAAACAGACTAACTATTGCAGTCATACATGTCAACACATTGGTTGTGCTTTCAAAATTGCACTGCTGCCTGCACGTGCTCAGTATTTATATGCACGTGCTACAACTGGAAATGCTTCTTAAAGGTGCATACACTCTGACCTACATCCTCCCTCTTTGAAAAATAGTCCATATACAAAATGACAGTATTCAATGACTATGACAATGATCAATTTACAGAAATGGTCTTTTGACATGCAATTATACAAAACTAATTCTTTGACATGCAATCATAATAAATTAGGCACACAGAAAACTATGTCCAAGTTGCTGTGTATTTACACTAGGTCTTGAAATACGACCTGACCATGTAACATAAAAGTCAGAATTGGATCTAGCAACAGGGACTGTCTTCAAGGAATGTTTAACTTTGGGGACATCTGAGACATCATCAGGAATGGAAATGAATACTGTGACATGTACTTCGGTATGAACATTGTCAGGGTTGCTCTGAGATCTAGAGTCTGTATCACAGGTACAATGCTGCGATATCGTTTTGGACACAGGAAAAAGATGTCTGCAGTTTCTCATGTACTCTGTACCCTCAGATTCCACTATGTAGGATCTCAGCTCGGTACATATACCTCTCACTTGACCAATTTGATCAAAGCCTTTCGCCATTTGCATCTTCACTATCTTTACTTCTTTTAATGGACGAAGAAATCTTCTCATTTTACTATAGCTGGACTTCTTAGAAGAATGGTTCTTAAAAACTTGGGCTTTGATTGCTATGCTGTTTTTAGCATTAGGCACCAACAAACTAGAACTGATAGGCATGGTTGTTCTGGTTTGCTTAGATAAAAGTCTCTGAGCAGGCAAGCCAAGTAGATTGTCATGGGGTATATTTCTGAGACTGAGTAAATTCAAGAAGAGTTTGGTATTGTCACACACTGACCTCTCCAGTATTTGCTTTACACTCTGTACTACACATTCAGCAAAGCCGTCGGACTGATGATATTCAGGACTGCTAGTAACATGGATAAAGTCCCACTCTTTAGCAAATCTCTGAAACAATTGACTGGTAAACTGAGAACCGCTGTCAGAAATAACTTTGTGTGGGCTACCAGGGACTGAGAAATTATGTTTCATCTTAGTAATAACAGCACTGGATGTTAGGTTAGATAGCAAATCAATCTCAAACCAGTTTGAATAAGAGTCTACCAACACTAAGTAATGTTGACTGTTCCACTCAAATATGTCAGCTGCTACTGTTGACCAAGGTAGTTCAGGAATTTGGCTTAGCTGAAGTGGCTCTTTCTGCAAATGCAGCTTAGTACTGTTGCACACTGAACAAGAAGGAAGTGCTTTATCAATGTCTTTTGCTAGAGAAGGCCAAAATAATAGTCCTCTTGCCCTTCATTTGGTAGAATCAGAACCTGGGTGGCCACAATGTAAAATCTGAATGTATTCATGTTGTAAAGAAGTAGGAACAATAACCTTTGGACCTTTGAAAATGATACCATCTTCCAACAGCATCTCATCTCTGTATGGAAAGTAAGGTTGTACTTCTGGCGGGACACAGGATTGCTTTGATGGCCATCCTGCATTGATGAAGTAGTTGAACTTTTGCAAAATTGGATCAGTCTTTGTATGATCTCTCAGCTCATCAAGTCTCGTGGTTAAAAATTATGCACTTCCATGACATCAAAGTCAAAATTCTCTGCATCATGCTGCTCCGTAGCATTTCTTGGAGATCCGGATACGGTATCAGCCAGATAAAGAAATTTACCTTTTTGATAGACCATTCTAAAATTATACTTTTGTAATTTAAGCATCATTCTTTGTAGTGCTGCTGGAGCAGAATGCATAGACTTATTTAAAATAGTAACTAGAGGTTGATGGTCAGTTTCTATCTGGATTGCTTGGCCATAAATATAATCATGAAACTTTGAACATGCGAACGCAATTGCCAAAAGTTCCTTCTGAATTTGAGCATACTGCATCTCAGTTTGGGTAAGAGTTCTAGATGCACAGGCAACAGGTCTGCCCTCTTGAAGAATAACAGCACCAAGACCGAACTTTGAAGCATCACAGGAAAGAACTACTGGTTTGTGGACATCATAGTATCTTAAGGTAGGTGGTTAGCAATTTGTTGTTTGAGGTTATCAAATGCTTTCTGGTGTTGTTCTAACCATGACCATGCAACATTTTTGCATGTCAGCTCTCTTAATGACACTGATAATTCACTAAAATCAGGGATAAATTTGCCCAAATAGTTAACCATACCAAGAAAACGCTGTAGTGATTGGAGATTGTCTGGAGCTGACATCTCAAGAATGGCTGCTTGCTTAGAAGGATCTGGTTGTAAGCCTGTACTGGTAAATAAATGACCTACATAAGTAGCTTCTGCTTGTCTGAATTTGCACTTCAGAGGGCTGAGCTTTAAATTCACTTGATGCGCACTGCCCAGAACTTTCCAGAGGTTTCTATAATGCTCTGTTTCACCATTACCTCCAACCAATAAATCATCAACTATTATTGCACAAAGGTAGCCTGAAAAAAATTGCTCCATTGCACGCTGAAAGACTTCACTAGCAGAATTTATTCCAAAAGGCATCCTGAGGAATCTGTATCTACCAAATAGGGTAGAATGTAGTCAGTAGTGAGGATTTGCGATCAAGCATCACTTGCCAAAATGAACTCTCTGTATCTACGACATAAAAAACTGTGGCATTTTGCATGAGTGTTGCAATCTCCTTGACTGTATGCATAGGATGATGAGGTCTCTAATACCTTGTTCAGATCTCTTGGGTCAATGAATATTCTGATTTCATCGGAATTCTTCTTATTCGCAGCTACCACAGACGATACCCACTCAGATGGTTCTGTGACAGGACAAATCATACCTTGTTGCATCATTTTGTCTAACTGGACTTAACTTTATCCTGCATAGCTATTGGAACTCTTTTTGCTTGTCTGACCACTGGACTGACCTCTGGGTCTACTTTCATGGAGTATACAACTGGAAGTTTGCCTAGCTTGTCGAACACATCAGCATACTCTGAGAAAATAGCATCACTGAAGCTGGAACTGAGACATGTGCTTCAACTTCTTTGGTAAAAGAGAGCAGTTTCATTCTTAAACTGTCTGTGAGACCTAATAATGACAGCACATTTCTTTGCACTACATAAAATTGCAAGCTGTAACTGTTCCCAGCCGACTAGCATGAAAGCATTAGTGAGCCTTTGGTTTGAATCTCTTCACCTCCATAAGCAACAAACTTCGCACAACTGACCAAATTAAGTTGCTCACCAGCCCTCACTTTAGCAAATGTTTCTGCTGACATTACACTTTGGACCAGTGTCTACTTTGGGCTCTGTGGGCTTACCATTGATCAGGACAGTACAAAATACTACATTCTTTGCCAACAAATCTACTGCATTAACTTTTTCACTGACCACTGATACACCATCTACATAGAAAGTAGGGTTGCAGCTCTCTATATGATTAACTTGCTTTTTTGAGTGACCTTTTTTAATAACAGAATGAGGCTTGCTTGAGTTACAAAACTTTTGAAAATGGTTCCATTTTTTTTACACTTGTGGCATTGTTGACCAAATACTAAGCACTTCTCTCTTTTAGACTCGTGACTCGCTCCACAATTACAACAGTTAACAATAACACCTGACTTACGTTTTGCTGAGTCATACTGTACCGAACATGCTCCTTTAACTGAACTAGTCTTGGAACTTGCTAGAAAGTGCTGGGTTTTCCTTGTCACACCCACTGGGGTTGCTGCTGCCATATGCTTAGGCCTGTTTCTGCTAGCCATGTTTTGCAAGCTGTCTACGTTTGTTCTAGAGGCTGTTGAAACCATGCTCTAATCACTTGTAAGCATACTTGTGTGCCTTTCTGTATCATGGATTTGACAAATCTCTGTGGCTTTACTTACTGTTAAATCACTGTCACGAAGCAAAATCTTTCTCACAGCAGCACTATTAACACCACACACATCTGTCCTTTATTAACTTATCTTTCAAGTCACCAAATCTGCACATTTTAGCCTTGTTTATCAAGTCAGTGATATAAGCTGCAAAAGTTTCACCTGGCTTTTGGTCTCTTGTATAAAATAAGTGCTTTTCTAATGTAACATTTGTCTGGGGGTTGCACATTTCTCTAAATTTATGTTTTAAGAATTCAGGGTCTTCCCTTGATTCAGCCGGTACCACAATATGATGGTTTGTCCCTTCTCCTGCATATACTTCTGGTGCATACACAAATAAACGTTCTCTTTCAATAGCTTCTGACCCAGCTAAGTTAAGCAAAATGAATTCCCTTGTAAGTGCATCTTTGTCAGGAAAAGCTGCTTGTATGAAAATATTGTATTCTTGCTCAAATACTCTTCAATTATCTGCTATATTATGATCAAACACAAGTGGGCTTGGTCTGCGAAATGCCTCTGCCATATCAACACACAGCAGTGAAGGTGCTTGAAATCATGTACACACAAATATATATATATGCCAGAACTTCATGGCAGTACTTGTAATTATGCCCAGTAGCACAACAAACTCTTTGAAATAACTGCACTTTGCCAAATAAGTCTCCGTAGCACAAGAACACTTTGAAATCACTGCACTTTATGAAACCACTCCTTATCAGTGTAAGAAATACTTCAAAATAACTGTACTTTGCGAATAAACTGTACACATCAGAAGAAGCTCAGAGTAAGAAACACTTCAAGATGAAGGCACTTTGCAAATAAACTGGACACAGCACAAGAACCTTTCAAAATGGCTGCACTTTGCAAAATAACTCTGCACAGTTTAAGAAACACTCTGAAATGGCTTTCTGCGAACAAATGCACAAGAAACTTCATAGGTGTGTACTAAGCTAATGACCACAAGGGTCTTTTTAAGCCTAGCCATGTATCCCAAACCACTCAAGTTCTGGTACCCTTGAACAGTTTAAGCAGGGGCTTAGGAGGTGAAACCATTTACAAGCAAGGGCTTAGGAGGTGAAACATTTACATGCTGTCTGTGTCCATTAGAGACATAGGTGCCAAACCAGGGATGAATTTCCTGTTGTTCAGCCAATTGTTCAAGTTGCACATGAATTGGGGTAGGGAGGAACTCTAATTCACATGGATTGTTAGCCTGTTACAGAGAAGGGGTAGTCTCTGTGATGCATACTTGTCTCTCCACCAGATCCTACTTATATCACAAGCAAGATTTAAGTCTTCAAAACAGGTAATTCTGGTGCTGTTTGTTTTGCAGATATGTAGGAGGTCCATCAGAGTGGGGTCTGACAATGCCTTGTCTGCCAGGCATAGATCTCTCTCAACAGTCCGTAGCAGACAGAATTATAGAGAGAGGGCCTTGAGGGAGTCTGCATAGGACATTTTACTTATGCCCTGTATTCTTTTAGTGAGGAACCAATGTGGACGTTCTAATTGTTGGTTAGGTCTCATGAATGCTGAATACAGTGGAACTGTGACTTCCTTGGACCCAGATGCCATACAAGTTGCACAACACAACTGTTAACACATTATGGCAAAGGCTAGATACAGTCTGTGTGTCTCCTCAAATCCCTGACTACTGGGTCAACTCTTAGGGGTAAGTTGTGAATACGATAGTTTCCAGGGTTAGATGACTTCCCAAAGGATACTATTATGCATTTCTTGGCATTTATAGTCCATGGTTCTGGCACCAGTTGTTTGTCTATGTCAGCCCTTCCTGAAGAGCATTTCTGTTAGTGGGCAATTCAATGACAGCTCTTAATTTGCAAACATCTGCAAATTTAGTCAGCCAAAGGCTACTGAAGCTGGTCTTGACTTCAGAGAAGTAAATGGCAAAAAGGAGCAGTCCCAGGACCGATCCCTGAGGGACTCTGCTTGTGACTGGCCTCTCTGTAAGGTGGACTCCCCAATTCTTCCTGGGTCCTGTCTGTGAGCCAGCTGGCTATCCAATGGGAGACATAAGGGTTTGTCAACAATGCCTGAGTGGGGCACTGTGTCAAATGCTTTGGCCAGGTCAAGACAGGCAGTGTGAACTACTTTTATAATTAATTCTTTATGTATTAAGTGCCAAATTTAAACCTCCATCAAACTCCTCCAAAACAAAAGTCACTTTTGGCACTTACAAGTAGATTTTATTACATATAGACAATGAGTCACAAACTCCAAATGAACTAGCGCCTTGACTTATGCATTCAAGTTCAAATAGAGTTTAAAGGTATTACACTATATATACATATATATATATATATATATATATATATATATATATATATATATATATATATATATATATTGCATACACATATATATACATATATATATATATATATACATACACACACACACACACACACACACACACACACTTCACTGAATTTCAATTCACCCACACCAAATCGCTGAAAGCTCAAATCACTGAAAACTCATTTCACCAAATCACATTTCGCAGAATCCAGAGTACTGTAAGGCAAGTAAAATGTATATGCCCTTTTCCCTACTGTAGTATGATCCTGGAGTTAGTATATATATATAGTTGCCGGGGCACATCCCCCCACATTGGGAGGTGTGGGGGCGAAGCACCCCCACCAAGTTTATTGCTAGCTTTCAGTGAAATGAGACTCATAAATATAAAAGTAAACTACGTAGGGGGCCTCACCAAATTACCTCACATCGAGTTTGCATATAATAATGACAGAAAAGAATAGATAAGAGACCATATCTGTGTCCCTATTATGAAGCCAGTCTTTGGGAATATTCAGTCCACCAAGAGTTGTAAGGCAGGGGGAAGGAGGGTGGGAATGTCAAGTATTAGTAAAGATCGACAACACAGATGGAATGTTATAGTAAGACATAACTTCTTTATCTGATGTTGTCAATCTTCAAATAATCCTCGACTGTGGGACAGTCCCTAGCTACCTGAATCTTGGGAGGTCTCATGGAATAATATTCCTGAGCACCATCAAGCCGAATGATGCACATCCCCTAGAGTCCTGGTCCAGTTTGTAATGAGTAATAAAGGTATGAGGAGGTGTCCATGCAGCTGCTGCACAAATATCATCTAAGGAAGCTCTGGCATAAAAAAACTGCAGAAGCTGCTAAAGCTCTTGTTGAATGAGCTTTCACAGGATGTGGTAGGTGAAGTTTCTTTTTGTTGTAAACAAAGGTGATACAGTCCTTAAGCCATTTCACCAAGGTAACCTTATATATTGGATTACCTAAAGAGTGTACAAAAGGCAATAAACAATTTGTCAGATTTTTTGGTGTTCTTTGTTCTGTAAAGGTAAATATGTAATTGCCTGTGTACATCTAGTAAGTGTAGACAGCACTCTCCCTTGTTGGAAAAATTAGGAAAAAGACTGGGAGATGTAAGGTTTGATTGATATTTGACTCTGAAACAATATTTGGCAAAAAGGAAGAATTTGTCCTGAGGGAGACCCTGTCCTTATGAAATATCAAACAGTCGGGTTTGCAGGATTTGAATTTCCGATATTCTCCTGGCCGAAGTGATAGTTAGCAAAAATAAGGTTTTCCAGGACAAGAACTTTACGTTACAAGTTGCTGAAGGTTCAAACGGGAAAGAAATGAGAGACTGCAGTCTTCTTTTTCTTTTGGCTGTTCCTGTTGGGGTCACCACAGCAGATCATCTGTTTCCATTTCTTCCTGTCCTCTGCATCTTGCTCTGTCACACCAACCATCTGCATGTCCTCTCTCACCACATCCATAAACCTTACCTTAGGCCCTCCTCTTTTCCTCTTACCCGGCAGCTCCATCCTTAGCATCCTTTTCCCAATATATCCAGCATCCCTCCTCAGCACATGTCCAAACCAATGCAATCTCGCCACTCTGGCTTTGTCTCCAAACCGTCAAACCTGAGCCGAGCCTCTAATATACTCATTCGTAACCCTGCACATCCTCGTCGCTCCTAGTGCAAATCTTAACATCTTTAACTCTGCCATGTCCAGCTCGGACTCCTGCCTTTTTGTCAATGCTACCGTCTCCAACCCATATAACATAGCTGGTCTCACTACCCTCTTATAGACCTTCCTTTTCACTCTGACTGGTACCAGTCTGTCATAAATCACTCCTGACAACTTTCTCCACCCACTCCATCCTGCCTGTACTCCCTTCTTCACCTCTCTTCCACACTCACCATTACTCTGAGCTGTTGATCCCAAGTATTTAAACTCATCCACCTTCGCCACCTCTACTCCCTGCATCGTCACCACTCCTCTAGCCTCCCTCTCATTCACACACATATATTATATCTTAGTCCTGCTGACCTTCATTCCTCTCCTCTCTAAAGCATATCTCCACCTCTCCAGAGTCTCCTCAACCTGGTCCCTACTCTCACTACAGCTCACAATCTCATCTGCAAACATCATAGTCCACGGAGCCTCCTGTCTGATCTCGTCTGTCAACCTGTCCATCACCACTGCAAATAAGAAAGGGCTCAGAGCTGATCCTTGATGTAATCCCACCTCCACCTTAAACGCATCAGTCACTCCCACCACAGACCTCACCACTGCCACACTACCCTCGTACATATCCTGTACCACTCTTGCATACTTCTCTGCCACTTCAGACTTCCTCATACAATACCACAACTCCTCTCTAGACACCCTGCCATATGCTTTCTCTAAGTCCACAAAGATACAATGCAACTCTTCTGACCTTCTTTGTACTTCTCCATCAACACTCTCAGAGCAAACATTGCATCAGTAGTGCTCTTTCCCGGCATGAAACCATACTGCTGATCACTAATCATCATCTCCCTTCTTAACCTAGCCTCCATTACTCCTTCCCATAACTTCATGCTGTGACTGATCAATTTTATCCCTCTATAGTTACTACAGCTATGCACATCACCCTTATTCTTAAAAATGAGTACCAAAACACTTTCTCCACTCCTCAGGCACCCTCTCACTTTCCAAGATTTCATTAAACAATCTGGTTAAAATCTCCACCACCATTTCTCCTAAGCACCTCCATGCTTCCACTGGTATGTTATCTGGACCAACAACCTTTCCATTCTTCATCCTCTTCATGATGACTGCAGTACCAAATGCAAATCTCAGGGGGCAGTGGGTTTTTTAAACAGAGGCCTAAGCATTAAGGTGCCTTTCAAAAATGCTTTACAAGGTTTATGAGACAGAAGTGATGAACCATTGAAGCCAATATGGAAGTTAGATATCGCAGTAAGATGCACCCGAATGGTAGTAGCTGATGAGCCAGACTGACAGAGTAAGGCTAAGAAGTTTAAAACTTTGTCTACAGGTGCTGCATGTGGGTCAATATTATAGTCAAGTGACCATTTAGCAAATTTTATCCATTTACTATGGTACAATTTTCTAGTTGAAGGCTTGTGGTGGGCCAGAATGATGCTTCGGACCGGGGAAGTGAGGGAGGAATGGCTGTCAATCATGGGAACTAGAGAAGTCATGCAGTGAGCTTGAGATGCTGAAGATTCAGATTAACCATTCCCTCCAGGTGGGACAATAGGTCTGGAGCTGGGTCCAGTATCCACGGGTTCTGAAGAAGATGAGGCCAAAGGAAGGGAAACCAGACTTGTCGAGGCCAGAACGGTGAAATGAGAATTATTCTGTTCTTCAACCTGTTTTTTTTTTTTTTAGAAACTGACATATCAGAGGAGACGGGGGAAAGGCATACAGAAGACCAGGGAGGCCAATTGTAAAGGAGAGTGTCTCTAGGTGACTCCCCTGGGGGGATTAGGGCAAAGTAACTGCTGCACTTGTTGTTCAGAAGGGACACAAACAGATCGCAGCAATGTTGGCCCCAGTGGTAGAATATCTTTCCAACCACCACTGGATTGAGAGACCACTCGTGAGGCATGAGGATGGTTCTGCTCAACTTGTCCGCAGTCACACTGGAGCTCCCCGGAATGTGTATTGCCGTTAAAAAGCAATTGGAGGAAATTGCCCATTGCCATACTCTGACAGCTTCTTGACCAATAGGGTACGACCTGCTTCCTCCTTGTTTGTTGACAGACCAGACTACTGACATGTTGTCTGTTTCAACTGCAATTGTTCCGAAGGGGAGGGTATCTTGAAATGGTTGCAATGCTAAGAGCACTGCCCTCATCTCTAGAACATTGATATGCAAGTTGACCTCCAGCTGGGACCAAGTGCCTTGGACTGTCTTTCCGAGATAATGCCCCCCACCATATCTGGGATGCATCTATGGTCACTATGGCTGGGGGCTGAGGAGTGACAAAGGGGCAGTCTGACAATTTTTCATTGGAATGGAGCCACCAACTCAGGTCTTCTTTGCAATGATTGGTGATCAAAATTTGATGGGACATTGGTTGTTACAACAAGGACCATTGGGAGGCCAGAAGCAATTGAAGAATTTGCATGTGAAATCTGGCCAAGGGAACTAGAGTGATCGAGGCTGCCACTGACCCTAGAGCCTGTAGGATGAGTTTTGCTGCTACTCTCTTGTTTTGAATGATCTGGCTTACTTGTGACCTGATCCTTTGAAGCCTTTCTAGGGGAAGTGATGCAAAGGCTGTGACTGTGTCTAGCACAGCTCCAATGAATTCTAGTTGTAATGGTTCCAGATGGGATTTTACATAGTTTATAGTAATTACTAAGGTGGAACAAAAATGAAGAGTGTAATCTCTTGCCTTTATGAGTTGATGCCTGGTGGGAGCAGTAAGGAGCCAGTCATCTAGATATGGAAATACTCGGAATCCTAGCAGTCTGAGATGCAATACTACCACTGTCATGCATTTGGTAAACACCCTGGGGACTGTGGTGAGGCCAAAGGGCAGTGCTCTGAACTGATGGTGACTGGCTCCCAGCCAGAAGCGCAGGAATCTTCTGGAGCGCTTGTCCATTTTTATGTGGTAATATGCATCCTGAAGATCTATTGAGTACATCCAGTCATCTGTTTCCAAAAATGGAATTATTGACTGCACCGAGACCATCTGGAATTTGGTTTGTTGAACTGATTTACTCAACTGATAGAGATCCAGTATTAGTCTCCAGTTCCCTGTTTTCTTTGGCACTAAAAAGAACCTTGAGTAAATTCCGGATCCTCTCTGGTCTGGTGGGACTGCTTGGATGACTCTTTTGTCGAGCAGTTTTTGAATTTCTAAGAGTGCTGCTTCCCTGTGACTGGGTGGAATACCTGGCAGTCTTTTTGGTTTCATTGAAAGGGGAATGTTGTAACCTCTGGAAATCCCCTGCACCCATTTGTCCGTCATCACTTCTAGCCAGGCAGATTGGTACGGGGATAATCGTCCCCAGACTGCCTGCAGAGGAAGGCAATCAGGCCTCCTTTCAGGAGTGCTGGTAGGAGTTACCAGAGAAAGAATCTCTGGACCGCTGGTTCTGTGGGCCACTTCTGCTTCTTGGGTGGCATCTTCCATTATTACTTTCTTCCTCTGCCCCAGGGGAATTCATTGCCACATGAGGCTTGGAAAGGTCGTCCCACTTCTCTGGTTCCTAGAGTAGGGCCATTGAGGAGTGAAAAAGCATACGCCCATGGCAGAAAGGGTCTTCCCACCTTTCTCACATCTGGCTAGAGTCTCTTTAGCCTTGGAACAAAACAGGGATGATCCATCAAATGAAGTGTTGACGAAAGAAGACTTAAATGGCTCTGCAAAGTCAATTAATTGCATCCAGGCATCTCTCCTAATGGCTACACCTGAACCTGCTGCTCTTGTCCCTTCAGCTGCATAAGCAATTAGCCTCATGGACAAATTGGAAATTGATTCAAAGGTGATGAGCTGAGAAGTAACCTTATCTCAGACCCCTTCAGCTACTGCTCCTGTAAGAGTATCTGGAAGCTCTTTAATCAGATCTCTCTGAAGCCTGGTAAAATATGCCATGTAATTCAAGGACCTGAGAGCAAAGATTGATGAAGCCTGCACGCGCTTCCCAAACCTATCCATAGTCTTAGACTCCTTGTTAGGAGGATGGACAGTTGGACTTTCTTCAGCAAGTTCCTTTTTAGTGGCTGCCGCTACCACCATGGTGTCTACAAGAATATCCTTGGCCCAGTGTTGCTCGTCTTTTTGGGGCAGAGAGAATCCGGTCAAGTCTTTTAGAAATTGGCTCGATAGAGTCAGGAATTTTCCAGGCCCACCAGGGGATCAGTTTAATACATAAGATTGCTATCAGGCGAAGAGACCTAAGAAGGCTAGGTGTGAAAAGCCTCTAGGTATACAGATTCTTCTGAGGAAGGTTGGTGGGTAGTCTAGCCACGCTCCTGTTTCAGGAATTCTAAAATGAAGGAAACATCTTCAGGGGGTGACTTGGGGGAATCTTCCTCTTCATTGAAATCGGTATCCCCTGTGAAGGACTTTTCAGGGGAGACCAAGTGCTTCCTCTTGCACTTTTTCTTCAAAGGTATCTCTTTGGTGGGATGATCCTGAGAGGTATCCAAAGATATCTACCTATCCTAAACCACCTTCCCTTAATATGACACACTCACCTACTTTAGAGACTCACAGTGGAATGAATGTCAATCAGGATGCATCACCTTATCCAACCACCAATCAAGTCCCTTAAGGGTGGGACTTGCCAAGGAGGTCTGAGAGGATATGCAATCAATCTTGCACAGTGAACTACAGGTCACAAATGGAACAACAGGGGGCCAAGGACTTACAATCAAGTGAACAACCAGTCCAGGAGGCCGTACAATAGATGGAATTAATACCTAATGCGCACAAATTTGTTTTAACATATGAAGAAGGCAAAGTGGATTACCGTATTGTGTTTATAATGAAGAAGGTGACCTTTGCATTTATAATTTTTTGTCTCAGACTATGAGCTCACTTTTGGCTGAGTTATTCAGCAAAGGATTTAACTTTGTTCCAATTTGCCATTCTAACATTACTGACTTGGTGCTGGATCTTAAGCTGTTTGTTAGAAATTTGAACTTGAAATTGTTTTCCGATACTGTGCAGTGCTATGATTTAGCTTGCTCACTAAAGAAAAGTTTATTTAACCTGCCTCTTTTTAATTGTTTATTGATGTTTGAGAAAATTTGTGAATTTGATTTTAGAGCAATGATCAAGCATAAACCCTATGATTTTAGCGACAACTTATCTGACGTTGAAAGGGCAATTTTACTGAAAATTTGTAACAAAGCCATAAGAGTTATGAAGCCAGATAAGGGGGTGGGGTAGTTATGTCTAAACTGGACTATGTCAACAGGATGAATGTGTTCTTACTAGATAGTGCACTTTATGAAGAAGTTTCTTTAAATATGGTTAACATATCCTATTATAGGACAGACTTGCTGATTAAGGACATGGAAGAAAAGGGGAAACTAGATCACAATATGTCCTATTTCAGGAGGTATTGGAATTTATATTTATGCTACCCTGACGATTTGTTTTTTGTTTGGACAGGTAGCGAGGGGGACTTGAAGGAATTTTTTGACTACATAAATGACACCACATAATTTCTTAGGTTTACTTGTAATTGCAGCAGTGACACTATTAACTACTTGGATGTTGAAGTTAAAAAGTACTCCAAGAATATGCAATATTTAAGTAACATGTACAGGAAACCAACTTACTGTAACAGTTTATTGCATTATCATAGTAGTCACCCTGAACATGTTAAGAAGGGTATAAGCAAAGGCCAGTTTGTTAGAATAGCATGTATGGTTACTAGTGACGCTGAGTTTTACACACAATGTGAATTTCTAACTGAAATGTTTTCTTCTAGAGAATATCCCCCTGGACATACTGACATAATAAGAAATGAGATTACCACCAAAAGAAAAAAATGGGATTATTTCCCCTTTGCTTGGCACCAAGGAGAATAGAAACTCTGGTACCATTGATTTAGGACTTACAGCACACACTAGTGATTATCATTGCTCTTTTATTACCAGATTTTCTGCAGATGATTTGCTAATTCATGATATTTTGTTTAAGAATTGGCAGATTTTTTGTGGGCATGAAGGCGTGTTTGAAAAGTTGGGTCCCCAACCACATTTATTTATTTATTTGCTGAACCAGGATAGTCCATTGGGCCCAAAGAACCCATTTTCAATGGAGTCCTGGGGAGAAAAGCTCCACATACAGATTATACAAAGATTATGTTACACAATACATAAAATACAAAGATTAATTTCAATATATAGATTATATAGAGAAAACATAAGTATCAAACAAAACAAGTTTTTTTTTTTTTTTTTTTACTTGGTACAAGTGAGGAGTTGAATGGTGGAAGCAAGCATGAATTTGCTAGCTGGGAATGAAAAAAGAAAGAGGAGTAGTGGTGGAAGTAGGGTAGGTTATGAAGGATGTGAGCAGGAGCATTCCCATGAGGATGTTAGATGAGAGTGTAGTAACTTTTTAAAGTGTGGGAGCCTAGCAATTGTACGGATGGATGGGGGAAGGGAGTTCCATTGGCGTGCTAGTGAGAAGGACAGGAGGTGTTGTCCTGGAGCGTGTATAGGTCTATAGACCTCTATAAGGTTTTGATTGTTAGATCTTAGAAGTCTTTGTGTTTGATGCATTTTAAAGGTAGTTGAAAGAGAGGGACAGAGTGCTGGCTGGAAGATGAGTTTATGTGCATAGGTGAGTTGAGTATAGGAGAGGTAGTATATATAGTATATAGAAAAGGATCTACGATTAAAAATATGTTAGCATGACGTGACACAAGCTGAACTAACACTGCCAAGGTAGGCACTAAGAAGTGTGGGTTTTGCTCACAGAGCACACACATTTTGAATGTTGAGAAAATAAAAATCAACCACCACAATATTAGACCTAATGGAATATATACTTGTAATTCTGTTGGGGTTGTTTATGCTGCTATTTGTTCTTTATGTTATTGTTTTTACATAGGAAAGACCAAAAGAGAATTAAAAGAAAGAATTTATGAGCATGCCAGAGACATAAAAAACAAAAATGTCAACAACGCTTTGTATAAACACTTGGAAGGACATCCAACACATAGTTTTAAATTTGTTGTTTTATAAGGTTTAAAAAAGGATGCACGTGGTGGCCCGTGGACATGTTTTAGAATTTAGGGAGCTTTGTTGGCAAATAAAGCTCAACACCCATAATTCCACCAGGACTCAATGATTGTCTTAGTAGAGCTAGCAATTTGAGACTGCATTTTTATTGTATATAACTGAGTTTAATTATATGGGGGGAGCTTGTTCATTTAATTATTTAATGACTTAGAATAAGTGATTGGTTTTTATTACCATGTGACTGAATTTGAATGTTTTTAACTGAAGGATATGTGATTTTGTATTATTCTGATGAAGTCTTTAGCTACAAACTGACGAAAGCTCTAAATAAATCTACATTGGATTACTGTTCTCGTTGTGGTTCTTGGAATCTGGTTTTACCTTTTGAGGTTCCTTGGTTCTTCAGTTTTGAGATATCCAAAGATGATATAACCAGGGTGGTTCACTCCTGAGGCTTTTGTGCCCTCTGTCCCAGGGAAGAGGCTGGAGGAAGCTCCAGTCGAGGGGATGGACAAGTTACTTGGCCCGACAGGGATGGCATAGACTGTGTCCACAGTGTTCACATTCGACAAGGACCTCTCCATAGCCTGGAAGGCAGCCCCCCCCCCCCATAGAGGGATGGGAGCCCGGAACTAAAAGACTCCTTCAGAACAGTGGTCCCACCCCGCACCGAGGAAGCTGCCTCCAAAGCAGAAGCCAGGGTCGAACTTACATATGCCGAGGCCCCAAGGGGGATGGAGGGCTCTGAAATAATCAAAGTCGAACCCTGACCTTTGGAGCCGGCAAAGAAGCCTCGACACTGGGAGGTCTCCGTTTCCAACAAACATGAAAAGCTCAGAGCAACTATTGGTGCTGGAGAAGGAGTTCTGGCCGACACCGAAACAGTTGAAGCTGGGATGGTCGATACTAGGGGTTCAGAAAACTCAGCTGGAGCGGAAGGAGGAATTTGCATGGGTGTAGAAGAAGGCAAGGTTCCAGAGCTAATCAGACTAGGAACCGAAGAAGGAGGTAATTCCCTGGATCATCAGGAGCTGGGTGACCATAACGTCATATCTCATAATGTCAGACACCGACAGGCTCTTAGTGGACCGAATAGAAGAGGCCATTAGAGATCTTGGTGTCCGTCTCTCAAGAAAATGGACTCGGAGGACGGTCTGCCCTCCTGATTAAACCACACCAACCGGTGGTAAATCTTCAATATACCACACAGACGTGGCCAGTTATTGCTATAATAAACCATGCTTCCTTTTGCAATAGAACATCAGAAGAATTCAAATATATTTCCAGACGCTTCAACACATACATACAAAATCTTAACAAATTAAAATTACCACCATGTCTTTCTAAAAAATGTAATCCCACTGGACTAGTGGGTGAGTTATTCTTAATAGCTCTAATATGCTCCAGAATTCTCACCCTCACCTGTTGTATTGCTTTACCTATATAAAACTCACCATCTTCTGGTAACAATTATGTAACCTAGGAATCACAAATAACCTACCTCCGATCATATACATACCATCTTTCCCCATATACTTGCAAATAGTACAACCTCTACATTTTTGTACTAGTATCTCATTATTCATCTCAGAGTGCACCACCTAACTCCCAGTGCTAGGAGAATTCCTATACAAGATATTCAATTGTACTAAAATCTGCTTCTGTGCACCAAAAGTCACTGTTATTTAGTGTGAACTATTCTGCCCTCATCCATTGCTTTGGTGATCTTCTCAAACAAGTCCACCAGGTTGAGTAGACATGACCTGCCCTTGATGAAACCAAACTGGGTTGGGTCCAGTGTCTGGAAGTTTCCTATTTCATTATTGATCATTTTCATGATAATTGTTTCCATGGCTTTGCATATGAGAATACAGTAGTGAGACTTATGGGTCTGTAGTTTTCAGGTTCTGTAGATGGCCCACCTTTGTACAGAGGGTTGACTGCTGCTATTCTCTATTCATGAAGCCAGTTTGGAGGTTACAGTTAAATAGCAATTGTAAAGGGCCTGACAGATCATGTTTCATGGTATTTAGAAGGCATCCTGGGATATTGTCTGAGGCCCACTGATGCAGTGTTCTTGGCCTTAGAGAGCATTAAGTACCCAAGTGATAGCTGAGGAAGTTATATTTGATGGTATTTCCTGAGAGTAGGTTGATGGAGAGAAGGGGTTAAAGTTGAAGTTGAATTTGTTGGCCAGTAGGTTTGCTGTGCTTTCTAGCTCAGTATAGGTGGCTCCACTTGATGAGCTCTGCATACAATTGTGTATTTCCTTTGAGGTTGCGGACATAGCTAAAAATGTTTTGTGATTCCTGTCCAAATAAATTTGAGAAGTAGATAAGTGTTTTGTTTTCTGCTTCTTTTTGACATGAAAAATGGGGCCAACAGTTTTATTAATAGCAGCAGTAGCTTACCCAGGGATGGGCACAGCATAAAACAGGGAAGCCTTCCCTGTTCAAACTCCCAGGACCAACAAGAGTGGCTCCCCCTTGCCCACTGAGAGGATCCAGCAGCTGCAGAGGATGTGGTTAACCCCCAGTCTATAGTGTCTGTAGGTGCTACACCAGAAGGATCTAGGGTAAAAACGAGCGGTCTGAGGTAAAACTATTGACCACAGCAGAGTCACACACCTGTGGCTGAGGGAAATTGCTAGCCCATTATGCTGGCAATGGCCTTTTGATTAACTTTTTCATTTTGTGCCTGGAAGGACTGACCATGGGAACAACAATTTGTTGACCAAGGTGAAAATGGTGTCTCTTTCCTGGGGAAAACAAGCAGCAAAATCAGATAAAAAATGTAAAGTCTTCAAAGGTAATTTTTTCAGATAAAAACACAATAACAAAGCACTTTAAAACACTGTCAGCACTAAAAAGTAAAATAAACACCATCTCCAAAGGAAAAAAAAATTTTCAAATACTTTAAACAACTTTTAAATTGACACGAAAAAGAGAGTGTTCTCATTTAAAAGTACAATCCAGTGCCATGACAGTCCATTAAAATACATACTTTAATGCTTTAAAATAACTTTCCTGAACAGAAAAGTGTTACTAAATAAACAATTTTAAAAGCATAAGTTTTTATTTTCTCCAAAGAAAACTTACCTGCCCAGCAAAGGAACAGGCAAAGTAGACCATCAATCATCAAAAGCCTTAGAGGAGTGTACTCTGCAGCAGTAGGAAAGCCCTGGTGGCCTTGGTTCTCAAACTTGACTTATAGTAACCTCACCTCAAGCTGCCTGACAGTTTGAATGGGTGGAAGATACTCATTCATATAGCTAAGACTACTGCAACAGTGATCAATATGATGAACAGAATACATTTCTGTTCCTATATTTCCAAACACTATGAATAATCACAATCTAGTCATTGCAGAGTGGAATCTTAAAACATACAAAACGCCCACACACAAAAGCGTACCTAACCTGAACCATTACACCCCAAGCCTTACCTCCAGCTCTTCCATTGAATAGAACCATAGGAAGTTACTAGGCTATTGGCCCTGAGGCCCTTACAAGCCTAGCCAAGAATTTAGCCCATGTTCCAACAAATCAGCACCCTATGCCACTGACCAGCAGGGACATAGCTGAAATCACAGGGGTGTATTTTTTGTTCCCAATCCAGTTGTCCAGGTTCCGTTTGAAAAGTGTTAATGAGGTACTCTGCTTGACGTGGAGAGGGAGTCTATTCCACGAAAGGGGGAGTCTCTAGGACACAAGTCTGTCCCGTCAACAAGTCCTATTGATGTCACAAACCAGGTTGAGGTTGAGTGGAGCCTGACTTGCAGATATGCAGCAGTCCCATCAGGGCGGGGTCTGAGATTGATTTGTATGCCAGACAGAGGTCACCTCTGAGAAGTCTGTAGGAGACTGAGTAGAGGGGGACAGGGCCTTTAGCCTATCTGCAGGGTAGATGTTTGAGGCCCTGGATTCTCATGGTGAAGAACCTCTGTGGTCTCTCCAGCTGCTGCATGTGCTTTGTGAGGTACATGCCAAAAGGGTCATTGTACTCAATAATGGGTTTTACAAGGGGAGAATACAGGGATGTTATGACCACCTTGTCCCTGAATGAGATGCCTTACTAATGAGATGGGCCATGTAGAAAGCTTTTAATACAAAGGAGGCAATATGGTGGTCAAAAGTCAGTTTGCTATCAACCTGGGTGCCCAAGTCCCTCATGACAGGATTGCGTGCTTAGGATCTTATTATCAATATGATAATTTGTAGGGATATCACTCTCCCCAAAGGGAATAATGATGCATTTTTTCACATTCAGTTTGAGGCCATGTTTCTGGCACTAGTCATTTGTTTGGGTGAAACCCTCTTGGATGATGTCCACATCACTAGGGGAATTGATAACAGCACCCAGCTTGCAGTCATCTGCAAACTTGGTCAGCCATATCCCACTGGTTTTGGCCTGCAGCTGAAAAGTATATCCCAAACAGCAGAGGCCCCAAGATGATCCCTGGGGTACACCGCTTGTGACGGGTCTACTGCTTGAGGTGGCTTCCCCTATTTTGACGAGGTGGTTTCTATCAGTGAACCAGTTTGCTACCCATCTGGTAACATATGGATTGATGCCTAGTTGAGAGAGTTCATCTATTATACCTGAGTGGGGAATAGTATCGAAGGCTTTAGCCAGAGCAAAATAACAGTGTTCCTTCTACTGGCAGAGCAACCTAGTGGCCAGATGCACAACATGATCCTCTCCCACCTGCCCCAGCCATTCAGGTTACATTTCTTTGCCCTGAACTCAACCCTCCTTCAACACATTTTACTTTAAAAAAATAATAATTTCTTCTATTAAACTATAGCAAACTGCTTTATACAAATGTAGCAAACGGATGCCACAGTTTGTACCCTACCTATGCCAGAGTGCTACTGCATTCAGGTTTTAGTTAAAAATATATACATATACTTTTAAACTGTAGCAAGCTGCTTACTGCAGTTTAGACCACACACAGAGTGCTAAAGTGCTCCAGTTTTAACCGCATACACAATACCAGTTTTTGCACTAAAGAGAAACTGGCATTTGTTGATGAGACTCCTCCAACGTTTTGCGCCTGGGGCAGTTGGCCCTCTTGTCCTGCCTTAACTATGCTACTGCCCATATACATATCAAGAACTATAACAGAAACCTCTGCGAAAATCATAACCAAGAACTTCAGCTCAATAGCATGGACTTCTGTCTAGTCATCTACTTATCTTGATAAAAATCTCAAACTATTCCTTAATTCCCATTGAAAAAAACATATCTTCTGAAAAACAGTCAAATGAAAACTTGCAAAGTACCTTTGCTAACCCCACAAACTGCACATCTCAAGAAACCCAAAGATCAGGCCAGGGTGAATTGAAAAAAGTATCACAGCAATAACAACAAACAAAACCATTACACATGCCTTATAAAAAAACAGATAGACTGCTGCTAGCAGAGTCTGACTACTTCAGACACAAACAACAGTGTTACTACGCCGATCTCAAAAATTCTGGAATAATATTGAACAATTAGAACTATAACAGAAACCTCTGCGAAAATCATAACCAAGAACTTCAGCTCAATAGCATGGACTTCTGTCTAGTCATCTACTTATCTTGATAAAAATCTCAAACTATTCCTTAATTCCCATTGAAAAAAACATATCTTCTGAAAAACAGTCAAATGAAAACTTGCAAAGTACCTTTGCTAACCCCACAAACTGCACATCTCAAGAAACCCAAAGATCAGGCCAGGGTGAATTGAAAAAAGTATCACAGCAATAACAACAAACAAAACCATTACACATGCCTTATAAAAAAACAGATAGACTGCTGCTAGCAGAGTCTGACTACTTCAGACACAAACAACAGTGTTACTACGCCGATCTCAAAAATTCTGGAATAATATTGAACAATTAGCCAATAATGGCAACTTTAAAACTAATACAAACAAAAACAATTTCCTAATAACATTGCACAGGGAATACAACATAACACAATTGACCCTACTATACCCAGAAACATAACCCTTGCACATACCTATCTATCCTTCCAACTTACAAAACTACTCTTTTCCTACCTTAACTTCCCACAATTATTCTTCAAAGCAATGACAAAAAAGCAAGTAAAGCAAATGATCCACAAAATTTCAGACAGTAAAGCCACTAATTGCTACATAATTCACCCTCACCTTCTCAAACCTGACAGGCAATTAGTGGCTGGTCCACTAACCCATATCAACAATGGCTCACTTACTACTAATATACGATTCACCAAATCTATTTAAGCATAGCACTACAGTTCCAGTTCATAAAGGACCCAACCCAGGATCAGATGAAGAAGAATACTGTCCCACTGGCAATCTGTATCCTCTAGCCAAAACACTCTACTATGTGACCAAATCATTTGGTTTACATCTTTTCACACAGACAATGTCACTCTAAACCCAAATACAACACAACCACTACCATTCTAACCCTTTTTAAAGTTTATTTAACTAAATCGAGCCTTTGAATGTGTGGATCATAGCATTCTCCACTCTAAACACAGTAAATACAAGCTTTCCAATGAAATTACTACCTGGTTCTGCAGCTACTTGGTATATAAGACGCTCTTCATAAATGCTACTTCCCTATTCACACAACCCTCCGTTACAAACATCAGTGAACCACGAGGGTCTGTACTTAGCCCTCTTCTATCCTCTCTATTTATTAATGACCTTCCATGAGAAATATTTCCACTTGACTGTCTTCTTTATGCCGATGATATAGTCCTATTCAGATCATCAAATTCTTGCAAAGTCATCATTCCAAAACCACTATGAACTCCTCTGGAACTGACTAAATCTCAAACTTTCACTCAACACTAAGAAATCAACAGTCATGACTTTTGGTACCAGAAAAAAAAAAGATATCCACCTCCCAAACAGTTTTTAAATGCAGGTCTGATCAATGTCCACATCCAGTGGTGACAAAACAAAGGTATCAGGGAGTGATGCTTGATAAAACACTAACTTCTGCCCAGTGCCCAAACCCACTCCACCCAAGTACATGTCCAGTTAAGGGTAGCCTATAACATATATTCCCTTCTTAATGAGAACACACTACAGTCCATAGCTATCAATGTTCTTATACCTTGACTAGCATACATCCTGCCCATCATTCAACTGCAATCTCCTCAAAACTTCCACATACTCAGCCTTTGGTTCACCCAATTCAGTCCAGATTATGAACACCACTGCCTTACCCTTGATAAATGAAACTTGCCCGCAGCTGCAGGACCGTCACTTTTGTTCTTAAAACCCTAACACACAAACTCATAAGTGAATGTTATCACCCTTTAAAAAAAAAACTCCAATTTATGAGCAGCTCTTCTTAGTAGTCCCTCAGCAGAATAAAACACCCTCTGACATATACAACGCAGCCGCACTAATTACATTCAAAAATTCCCTTAAAAACATATTAGGGATTGTTCCAGTGTCATTGCTTTGATATCAAATGATCAAACATAATGTACTTATTTCCACCTTTACCCACCTTCTTCTGATAATTTCAACATCAACTAGAGATGAGTAAATCTTTTTTTTTCAGCATTAACAAATCCTGTTCTTCCTTTCTTAATTTTAACCACTTAAGTTCTACCTTTGTGTAGTTCATAACTTTTCATATAACGTAAATATTAAGCTACATTAGACTTACTCTCCTTCTTACCCATTGTTCTCCGCATCAGCTACTAACAAGTAGTAGCTTTGTCCTTACCTTTTACTGGCACTTGTCTTACAATTTACTTTACAACTGTTCTTTGTATCTGGTGTTTTAACCCATATAGTTGTGACTTAACAGGCTGTATTTTACATTATCGGATATATGTTACTCCTGCTTGCATATAAATCTTTATCACACTTGCACATCGATGGACTCTACAGAACACTACCATAGATCTGTTACACTTCTACCTGTTGTTACTATGTATTCTACACTAGAACTATTAATTTCTATTTACTAAACTGTCTATAATTACATTTTAAAAGGACTATTTGTTTTTCAAAGTATTTTAAGTTTTATAACCACTGTTTGCCTCAAGGCACAGGTCATGTCTGAAAAGGGTACTTTGACCAATGTGCATACCCAGTTAACAAACAAACTAGATGATAGGCAAATTAACCTTCATCAAAGCATGGATTAAACCCAAGTCGCTTCTTAGCTCGTACAGTACTACAGAGACAGGACTAGAAAAAGGATCTAGATCCTTAGAAGAAACACATACCAAGAAGTATATCAATTTGCTCTTAAAAGTCTTCCTGATACTGGGCTTTTGTGAAGAGTTAAGTAAATTGATTGCCATTCTACCTGAAAATGACTAGCTACTGGCATTTACTGGAAGTGGAGAAGCAGAGCAGAAGTAAATGTCTGGATGACAGCTGCCTAACGAATGGGACAACTGCTTCTTTGTTGGTCAAAATAATGGGATCACCTCTAAAAGACAAAGTAGAAGAAGAGGCATCCATATTTGCCAAGGCCAATAAAGAGCTACAAGGATTATTATGGCATTGAGAAGTTTTGCTTTCTGTACAAACTTCACAGTAGCAGGAAATCTGGAAAGCATAAAGGAGTCCTGCTGGCTTGTACTCTAGTGCCTTCCTTAGGGTTCCTCTCACTGAAGAAATGAGGGAGAAGAAATATCTGCATCTGTTGTTAGCTGTAGGATGCAAACAGATTGAAGCAAGGTTTCCAACATTTTCAGATCTTCTCCATTACTGATGAGCTAACAGATCACTAAGCAGGTAGCAGATGGTGCTTGCTCAGTTTGTCCATCAAGGAAGTGGATGGCAGAAAATATGAACTGCATCCAAAAAGAAGTCGCTGGACAAGGCCTTCCAGTGTATTTTCCTATAAAACTGCCCAGTTAGCTATATATCTTCCTCTAGTGCTTTAATGTTTTGGGTTCACCATCTATGAAGCAATGTCCTTAACCAGATTATCCTACCTTGTGATACTGTCTGCTTCCAAAGTATTGCAGTTCTCTCAAAACATCAAATTGTAACTCACTGGTAGATTCAATGGTAAGAATTTGTTTTTCAGATGGCTAAAGTCCCAGATTGAAAGGCACGCTATAATACTATAACCATAATTAAAATGGTTATCAGAGATGAAACAATAGTAGTCAGACACAGAATTCATACCAGGAATGGCTGGAAATCCAGCTGCCTTTACCAAAGCTCAAGATTTGATAGAGAATCAATATACTTACGTTGACCAAAAAAAAAACATCAAATCAGGCAGCTAGTTAAACAGCTCAGGAAAAACAGTCCCGTAATGTTAGCAAAATCCTATGAATAAATAGATTAGTCCTGTAAATTAATAAACCCTTATGGCTTTATCTTACCAGATAAAATATATTGACGAGTCAATTACCAATTAATGTGATTTGCCAATGATTTTATGTGCAATGTGATGTTCGATGATTCAAGTGCCACAATGTATTTTCCTGCTTGCCTTTCTTTATTTTTGGTCCATTTTTTTAAATAAAATATCTTTGCATACTTTCTATTAAACCTTAGTCAAAAACAAAAAAAAAAGATTTCTCCATTTGTGGCATTACTATAGGCGAACTTCTTGTATGTCCACAGACTTGAATGGGGCACCTTTGGGCATGCGTAGTGGTGCACCCATTTAACTCTATGGATGCAAGAGACAATCTATGCTAACGTCACTGAGGTTACACTTCCCTGTTTTTCCTTTGTGATGTCAGTGCACAGAAACTGCATATTTCACAATACATTTTATATAAAAAGGAGATGACAGAAATGTTCCAAGAAAGGGGGAAATTCCTGTTTGGCAATCTATGCACTCCCTGATGTTGTGCTAAGGTAAGGTTTTGAACATCAGCAAATCACTAAGCTGCAGCCCAAACATAGTTAGTCAACATTATCACCATCTAAAGAAAAATGAAGCTGTTACATAAATGTATTTGAAATAAAAGGTGACGGATATAATCATTAAAAAAGCAATAAAAAATCCAAGTCTGTTTTTAATGCAGCAAAAAATACCTGCTACTAAAACATAAATCAGTTGCAATAAAGCTCTAATAAGAGTTCAATATAAAGTCACAGCTCCAGGTAGAAGGCTTGTTGTCTTCCCCTGTCCTGTGCACATAAAGCTACATTACCTGGAACAATCCGGAATCAAGGAAAAATCAAAGCAAGCCACTAAGTCAGAGTATTCTGAGACATTCAATACAAACATGATATTCTCCGTCCCCATAACGGAATGAAAAAGCCACCACTCTTCCTAGAGTTTTTTCTGTCATAGGGTCATAGGTATACACTAGGCTAATGACTACCAGGGCCCTTAATAGCCTAGCGGTGAAACCCAAATGTCATCCACAAATTTGATTTATAGAGAGTGATTTACTGATTGCCTCAGTCCATCAAAGACATAGGAGCCAGAACAGAGGTGAATTGATTAACCATCCATTAGTCCAAGTTGTGCTTAAACAGGGATACAGAGCAGCTGCTTCACATGGATGGGGAGTATGTTCCTGCTTCTTGAAGTTCCCTCTTGTGTTGATTCCAGAAGCACACATGTATGCAAACAAGTGAGGTTCAAACCGTACTTTGAACTACAGACAGTTTTGTTTTAAGGTGCAACTGCCTTATTCACATCTGCAGTATATGCCACAAATCTATGCCGTTTAGGTAAATATCTCAGCAACTTTTTTCTTTTTAAAGAACTCATGTATGCACAATAAGAGCTGTGACTGAGTTCTGTAGCTAAGAATAATAAAAGTATTCATGTTTTAAATTAAAAAAGAAAAAATAATACAGCTGACAATAAAAAAGAAATAAAACTGTTGGAGGGGGGTTGCAGCCTAGCAGCCAGTGTCATAAGCCTCCCAAGGCAGAAAGATCTAGAATGCCTGAACAACAAATATCAACTTGGGGGGGGGGGGCATCTGCATGGGTGCAGATGTACTACTTGCAGCAATGGGTCTAGTCATGCACTCCTTGTGAGTGGTGCCTCTCTTAACAGGATGTTGGTAACAATTGAGATGCTCTTGATGTTTCTCTGGTGGATGTAGGTTAGATAGGAGGTCTACCTCATTTTGTACCATCAGATTCTCACCTCAGTTGGAGTAATAGGACTAGTGTGCACATCTTTGGGAATAAATGGGCCATAGTGCTCTTTGCCTTACATGGGGATGGGACTGGCTTCAGTCCTAAATCTGAAAAGACTGATAAGCTTCGTAGGTATGCTAACAATATGTCACATGACTCTCGTTCTGCCTAGGAACAGGCCAGGTTCACAACAGAGATTACGGGTCTGGTGAACCCTCGTGGATCCAGCAGCAATCCCTCAAGGAGGATGGAAATAATAAGGGTCGGTTGGTTGAAGGCATGGGAATCACCATACAAATCTGGGAACCAAGAGAAGGGGCAAAAAAAAAAAAAAAGACTGTTGGGAGGGCCTAAAATAATTTTGCAGTATGCACAGTGGGGAAGACACTGGGATGACTAATTAGCCCGTCTTTCTATTTCAGCATTCTAGGACTTTCCCAAACTTGGCATCATAAGGGGGAAGGTAGAGGAAGCAGTATCCTCCTCATCTTCCAAATCAACAGCTGGGAACTCCAGAGGGAAGATGATGCACTTCCTCTTGCATGATGTTTTCTTACACATCTGAGAAACATGTGAATCTGATGAAGAGGAAGATAACTTAGAAGTACAAGGAAGAAACTTTTGCAGGGCTTCAGATCTGCTGTTCTACATTACAAGCTGCAAGGGCTGCAGTTAAGCAACAGAACTCTCTGGAGAAGAGGCACCCCACACCACAAAGGTGTGCTAGCTCCTATCTGACATCATTGACATCAACAAAAGTGCCTCCTAGACAAGACCACAGTGACGGAAGCAATGGTGTCAGACACTAGCTCTGGCACTGAAAACTTTTACACCGATGTTGACATGGAACGTCTGACATCAACAATCAGAATACAGGGTGTCAAAATTTAAGAGACAGGACATTAGTGTCATCAGTGCCATATTCAATGCCAAGACCAACATCAATATGTTGAAAAAGACACCAGTTAATGCTCTGGTATCAGCAATGCTCCTCTTGAAAATGTCCATCTCAGAGGCACTAAAAGAAAAGTGGGTACTGAGATGGAAAAATCTTATTTCCTGATCAGTTGTGTAAAGACAAACAAAATGATTTCAATTCACAAATGAGAAACAGCGTAGAAAGAGTTAAAAAAATGTCTGCTACTTCACAAAATGGCTTCAATATACTTTCTGTAATTGAAAGCAATGACTGTGGGAGTAGGGGCATACCTTGCCATTTAGGTCTCTGCAATAATTTGGATTTCTTTATCCACAGCAGATTTATTAACCATCAAGTAAGTCAGACAATGAGCCTACATAGTAAAAGGGGAGGCGGACTTTTCCCTTACTACAAGTCTATCAGGAGATGAATGTTTTCAACAGCCTGAAAAGGTACTTTTTTTTTTTTTGACTGGAGATTCTGTATTCTGAAACGCCATCTCAAACACGAGAAAGAACTGAGAGGTGGTCTTATCCTATTAAAAAATGTGTATATAACAAGGTATCTTGAGGGTTTCAAGGTTCAAGAAGAAATGGTACGTCTCAAATGTGATATCGAAGCTTTCACCAAAGCCTGAGATTCAACAGGTTGGAATAATGAGGACTGCTTAAGCAATCTTTCTTTTCTGTCCAAGTGCACAAATGGAAAACTCTAATCAAATGTTTACACTTTCAGGGAATGTGCAGCTCCTCTAAACAGAGTATACACTTTTGGTGCCTATCCTGTACAGGAATCCCTTCTCTGTAGGAATGCCTCAGTCCATGATGACAAAGAGAGTAATGGCCCACAACAAGAATATAGCTGAAACAGTCTGCAACAACATTTTCTCAATGTAGGGGACACTTAACTGTAAGACTGGAAGGTAAAATAGTATAATAAATGTAGCTTCACACAGGTGCACAGTAAACACTGCAGTCTGTATGATACAGCTCATTAAAAGCTAGAATTTGTTTTAAAAAGCATAGAAAGCTAAGCTAGGCTAAAATAACTAAAACACAAGAAAGGACAAAGAATGTCACAAGCATTAAAGTTGGTCAAGGCCCAAAACTAGAAAAATGTTTCTGACACAAAAAATGTACAATTTCAAAGCAAACACAAGAGATAACTAAAAATGTCAGTAACACTGATTTTGGAAAGAAAATACAACCAGAAACTTACAACATGAAAAACTGCAATCTGGGGCCATGTATGAGATTGTTCAAACACTTATGCAGCAGTAAAGCTCTGTACAGGGAAAGCAGTTTATTGGTTCACAGGTTCATAGTTAGTTGTCAGTTCACTAACAGCTCACACGAACTAATAACCAGAATGAACACACCACAAGGAAACAACCACCGACCAGGAGAACAATATCCAAAATGCAAGCAAGAACCACGTTGTATCAAAAGGCCAAGGGCCACGTTTAATGTTTAGTTCCAATGAATAAAACGTTGACCTAAGTTTCGTCTCAACATGAAGACTTCCTCAGAACAAATTACACAAATACAACACTCCCTTATATATCCACCCATTCCCAATTAATCAATTAAATCAATTAAAAAACAATAATTGCATATTCACAATTAATTACAAGCATAACAAATGACAGCTTAAAAATATATATACATGTATTGTATCAATGTATGTTAAAATATCGAGTACATTATAAAAATCTAAATTTTAATAAAACAAGTAAAAGGCCATTCTTTATCATTTTATTCTAAAATATGCTTCAACTTTAATATCAGAGCTATGCTGATACTATCATTAATTCCGGGAAAGTTCATGGAATCTAATCTTAACTGCCACTTCATTTCACAGATATCCAAATGTACATCAAGAATACTTCATTGGTTATCCTTGTTAATCTGGTATAACACAAAACTTGAAATTGTGTCCGGGATGTTGCCCTATATGTCTGACTAATGCATTGGTAGTTTTCATGTGTCTAATTTCCAATATGTGCTCACTTACCCTTTCTCTAAGGCATCTGCAAGTTTTCCCAATATAAAATGCGGGACATTGACTGCATTTTGCCAAGTATACTATGTTCTTACTGTAACAATTAAAATGTCCTCTGATATCTATATGGGTTCCTACAACACTAATTCTATACCCAGTTGTCATAATATACTTAACACAAACTACATTTACCACATTTAAAATTACCCAATTGTCGACTAATACTGGGAATATTATCATAGACTCCCCTTTCCAATAAGTCCTTAAATGATCTATCTTTTCTAAACACATATTTAGGGGCCATCCCCATCTTTGTCTCAACATTATTATCTAACTTTAATAATAAACTCCAATTTTTCTGAATAATATGTGTAATTACTTCTGTGTCGTAATTATAACTTGTTATAAAATATAATTGCTCATTTCTTTCCTTCCTGGGATTTTCTCTGTTGCCCAGTTGCAAACTACCTTCTTGTGTCTCCAGGGAATTCCATTTTAATATAGCTTCATACATACCACCTTCTCTTTTACAAATAATTTCATCCCTAATGGACGTACATAATGCAACCGGATAACCCCTTCTAATGAACACATTCATTACAAAATCTAATTCATTAATGAATTTCTGATGTTAATTAACCATTCTGGCAGCCCTCACCATTTGACCTTTAACAATAGATTTTTTCTGATGGTGAGGGTGCCAGCTTTGATAATCAAGATAGGAATTAGAAAAGGTGGCCTTCCTGTGAATCCCAGATTTTAAATGCCTCCCATTTCTATCCACTTTCAAATTTACATCTAGATAAGACAGTTCTGTGCTACTATATTCATGAGTGAATTTAAGGAATTCTACTGTGTTATTAATATATTCCACAAATGCCTTTAGTCTCTCTAAGCTGCCTACCCAAACTACAAAAATGTCATCCAAAAAACATGTGTATTGCTTTATATGTATGTTATATTCACTAGGAAAAACATATTCCTGCTCCTAAAATGACATTACATAGTTTGCATAAATGGGGGCATAAGCTGCCCCCATCGCAACTCCTGTGACCTGCTTATAAAAATGGCCTTCAAAATACAAAAAGTTGTTACATAACACAGCCTCCATATGAGTCACATACACATTGATGTGGTCCTGGTCAAACATACCTGTTTTGACCAAATGACTTTCCAACCATTCCAATCCCACCACATTAGGAATAACCAAAAACAGGTTGCAAACATCTATAGTAAGCAGGATAGTGTCCTCTGTAATGTTAATCCTATTTAACTTGTGTAAAAAATGCCAAGAATATTTGGCAATGTAATCAAATTTGGTCAACCCTCTCTACAAATGGTATCAAGATATTTACTTATAAAACATGTCTTGCTATGTTTACCATCCACAATTGGCCTAAACTTGATATTATTTAAGCCTTTATGCAGTTTGGGTATACCAAAAATGTTACTAACCATGGGATGATCATTTTTCATATAATTATAATCAATTTCATTAATTTGCCCCTGGAATAATAAATCATCAATCAACAAATCTATTTTCGAATATGCAACATGAATTTCATTTAAACTACTCTCCTCGTATGTATTCTCTGCCAACATGTTCAGCATGTGATCAATATAATAATTTTTGTCCATAACCACGACCCCATTACCTTTGTCTGGTTTCATTAAGCGTATCTCTTTGTCTTTCACCAGATCCATTAATAAACTCTCCTCCTTCTTGGTCATGTTACTATAATTATCATTATTCCTACTTTTCATATATTCCCTTATATCAATTTCATATGCCCTTTCAAACAAAGTTACCATATGGTTGGCAGGTGGATTAGCTTTAAAGCATTAACAGGTCGGTTAGTATGGTCAGTAAACCATATCCTGATGTTCATTTTCCGAACTAACATTTTTAAATCTGCCAACGTTTCAGTCAACATACCTCTCCTACCCGGTACAAAGATAAACCCTTTGGACAGTAATTCAGCATATTCAACCCCAAATTCTTTTTTAGAATAATTGTACACTTTGTAATCACCATACATGTTGGAAATCACAACAGGGTCACTAAACATTTCAAATTGACTTGTCTCTTGTATTACATCAATAAGTCTGGTCAAATACATAACATTGGTCATGTCCCCACAATCATTTTCATTAACAAATTCCATAACGCTGCCATTAACTAGTTCTTCACATGTCCCACAACAGTTATTTAAAACTGCTGCTCTATTAATACTCACATTTGTGTTTGGGCTAACGCTAACATTTACTAGCAAAATGTCGTCATTTTGAATATTCACATCTCCAAATGCATTTTGTATCTCACACGCTTGAAAACTTGAATTACATAAATAATTTGGTCAAGGGGTATCTGACTGTTACTGTCTAAGCACAATGATGAATCATGAATTTCGCACACACTTACTTGCAATAGCGAGTCCCGAAACACATCTACCTCCATGTTGTCTGGTGATTGTTGGACACTTTCTGCTGATAATTCCAATTTTTTGGTCGGGCTCCTTGTTCCATATACGATTCATTCTCTTCCCTTCTTAACTGCTGACCATTCTGTCCTCTGTTGCGCAACCTCTCGGAACGCCTGGGTCCTCCTTCTAAAGGGTGTTCCGTTTGCCTTTGATTATAATGGTTTCGTTGAAATGTCACTTCCTGTTCATGTTGCTCACCGTAATTGGTTGACTCCATACAAATGCCATGGTTACCTCCCGATAAGGGATACACCTTGTTGTTACCATACTCTTCAACATCGCTTTTTATTTTATGTAATTTACTTTGAAAGATAGTATGACAATTATTGTCAGTACTATCCAACAAATTATTGTAATTGGTTTGATAATGCCCAAAGTTTAAGTCATTCATTTTCACATTCTAATTCATTCATTCGCTGTGCTACCACTTGATCATTGTATTTGATCATAATTCTCATTAGATCTGTACCTGTACGATCAAACAACTGGTGTACTTCAGTCAACATTTCACTATTACCTTCTATACCATTTGGGTACCTCCATATCCGCAAACCTCATGGCACCAACCCTAACTCTATATTTCTCTGCAAATACCCATTTTCTAATTGTAATTTTTTCATACCAAACAACTTTTTTTCAAGCGCTTTAATACACTATTAATGTCATATTGATTCTGGCATTAAAGATGTCCTTGTTGCTTGTATCAATATGAAAGTTGAAATTATTTTTCCATTGCACTTTATCAACGTCTATAGCCTTATCCATTGTAGACACCACCAGCATGGGCATGCATTCCAGCGTTGATGTTTAATTCACCCATGACAGAACCAGGGGCTTGAGAATTGGGAGTGGGCTGAGTTAAGGGAAAACCCAAACTGGCCTTTTGATACAACATGGTTCTTGCTTGAATTTTTGATATTGTTCTCCTGGTCGGTGGTTGTTTCCTTGTGGTGAGTTCACTAACAGCCTTGGCAGAACAGCCAACATCAAGAATTATCTTGTGCCTTAACAAGTTAACAAGGGTTACACAAGACAGGTCCAGGGAAAATTTGAGTGTCTATTCAATTGTCTAGATTGGTCTTGAATGCAGTGAGAGTGCTATTTTACTTGACATGCAGAGGTAGTTCATTCCATAGGTGGAGAATCTACCACACCACTTCATCCTTTTAATTAGCTAAAGATAAACTGAGGTCCTTTGTATAGGTGCTTAAGGAGTCATTAAATTTATGGTGACACAATAGGACTTGGGTGTGTGTAATGGCCCAAAAGGCCACAAAAAAGGTCACCACAGAGGAGTCTACAGGAAACGGAATACACGGGTGAGGGGGGAATCAATCTGTATAACGGGGGGACTTGAGGCCTGTGTCTGTTTTGGTTAGGAACCTCTCAGGTGTCTCCAGTTGTGTAATATTTTTCAATAAGTACATACTAAAGGGTGCATTATATTCTATAATGAGATGGCAAAGAGCTACAACAAAGTCTTCTTTTGCTCTGGGTGAGATGCCCTTGGTTATTAGCAGGGGTAGACAGGATCTTCGAACTACAGTGGAGACATGATGAGCAAAGGACATTAAGCAATCTACAATGATGGCCAGGTGTTATCCTTAAAGAGCATGTCATCTATTTAGTATAATGATTTATTTTAATAAAGTGGACTACACTACATTCTTTGCCATTTAGTTTGAGGAGGACTTTCACATTGGTGGTTGTTCAAACAAGATCACCTAGTTTACAGTCATGAGTGAATTTTGTTAACCACATACCTGGAATACTGGCTTGTAATAGAGAAGGACCCAGTACTGAGCCTTGAGGAACCCCTCTTCTGACATTTTTCTTACTGGGGTAACACCTCCAGCTCTAAATGACATGTTCTTCCCAGCAACCAATTCTATCTACCTTACTACATATGGGATGATGTTTAGGTTTCCCAGGTTAGCAATGATGTCAATATGGGAAGATGTGCTAAATGCTTTGGCCAGGTCCAAGTACGCTGTGTGCACTGCAAAACTAACATCAGCTGCTTGAGTAACCCTTTCAAAGAAGTTTACAAGGTTAAGAAGGCATTATTTATTTATTTTATTTTATTTATTTCCAGTTTGATGACCGGGGAGGTACACTGGGCTCAAGGAACCCGTTTTCAGTGGAGGCCCGGGGAGAAAAGCTCCACATTACATACAAGTAAATCAAACATATAATTACATAAAAACAAATGTAGAATTATATAATGAGATGTAGCAACCTAGAAATACAAAAAAAAAAAAAAAAAAAAAACACTCCATGACATACATACATAGTTGATTAGAGAGCCACTTGCACAGCATATAGTTGAATTGAGGAGCAGAAATAGTATGAACAAAATGCCAAATAATATCCAAGTGTAACTCTTATGTTAATAGCATATAGTTGAATTGAGGCAGCAGAAATAGTATGAACAAAATGCCAAACACTATCAAATTGAAACTCTTATGTTAGTAGTTGCAAAGACTGAATTTTGAATGATAGTAGTAAGTAGTGTTTTTAAATATGTGGGAAATAAAGGTGGAGAGTATAAAGTGTACTATGTATCCATTCAAGACTGTGCTGAAAGAAGAGTCAGCTGAGCAGGAGAGAAGGAGGCAGTAATTTACTAGAAATAGATTCTGGTGTAGGCAGAGAAAGGGAGATGTACAGTGGAGAGAGAGGCAATTAGCAAAAGTGGAGTATACACATGGTAGAGATGATTACATTAGTTAGTTAGCATCACCTCTTAGTATCAACCTTATATGTAGGTAGAAAAGAGATATATTCCCAGATAGGGAGAGAGAGTAGAGATAGGAAGCTATATACAGTATTTACATTATATACATTCAAGGTTTTGATGTTATATTACGTTAGAGTCAGTGAGAGGCAGCTGTAGAGGAAAAACAGCATGGTGTAGGGGACAAGTACATGTATAAGAGACAGTGGCAGGATTAGGTAGGCAGAGTGCAGTTACATTTCCATTTATGGGAGAGTTAGGAATGGAGCTGGGATTTGAAGTGTTCAAAGCATGACTTACCTTTGGAAAAGTCAAACTGCTGTGAAACCAGGGCTAAGAAGCTAACAGTGCCTATTATACATTCCATATATTTAGAGACAAGGCTGGCAAGACAAATGGGTCTGCAATTTTCTGGTTCGGTGGTTAGACTTCCCTGATGTAGGAGCATCACAACAGCTGTTCTCCAAGCTTTGGGACATAGCACACTGTAGAATTACTGTAAAGAGGTTCAGTATTGGCTTGGCTAGGCCACACTTTCCCAGTACACTAAAAGGGGCCATGAGCATGGTGTTCTACTAATACTTGCTTCACAATGATTCTGGTTGGAGGAGGGGTTAGGGACTGAGGAATTAGGAGGGCAGTTGTGATGGTAAGTTGAAGTTTACATTAAATCAGTAAAAAAAAATGATAATTACTTTTGGTATCTGTTGCCACGCCATTTTGAGTTCATACCCAGCTAGGAGTTTTCTGACTGCTGCCTTAAGCTCTTCTGTAGAGCACTTGAGTACCCTCTTAATATGTGAAGTATGTGACTGCATGTAGGAATTTAGCATTTCCTTCCTTTTGTTGTTGAGTTGGTTTGTTTTTAAATTTTCATCAGTAAGTACTGATTTCACTACACAGCTATTTAGACAAGACTAGAATTTGAAGGTAAATATTTTGCTGTACTTATTAGGTCAGTCTGGATGGGAATGTGGTGGATATTAAATAGGTCCCTAAACAGCTACAGGAAATTTACAAGATCCAGGGTATTATATTCTCTACTATGGATGTTTACCATCTGTTCAAGGTAGTTTGTAGTTACACAGCCAAGGAAACACTGGGTATGCTTCCCAGCTATACTGTAAGTTTGCCTGTTGGTCACATAGAATAACTGTATTAGGGTTTATAAAAATATCAGTTATGGCATTAATGTAGCTATCTCGACATACGAAGGACATGCAGGGTGATCTACAGTGGCTCTGACATGGTAGGCAGTTTTGGTTTATGGTGGCTTCTATTTAAAATATTTCCAAAGTAGGGTGAGAATCTGCCTTGATGTAAAAGACAGACACTCCCTTGCAGTCTTCCATAAGTCTAAATCTGTGATAAGAGCTAAACCCATGAATAGAGGGGATGGTTTAATAGCAGTGAAACCAATTTCCGTTCCTATACATATATGTATGTGTTTCAGCTGCAGGAGGGCCTCAACTTCAGGCATCTTTTTGTTACGACTTCTGTCATTGAGTTAAGCAACCATGACGTATTCTGAGATGGAATTGAAAAAACTTCAATTGTAGGTTAAAACATCACTCCATTAAGTATGCATTTACTTTCCAAATAAACACTGCTCTGCTAGAGGAGATACCAGTCCTCTTTCTTCAGATGGATTCAAAAAATAATGCAACACCTTAGTTAAAAAAAAATAAAAAAACATGATGTAGTAAATTGACACACTGTATCAATGAGGTGAATCTTGTCACATAAAAGGCTGTTATTCACAGTGCATGAACCATAATGGAACAGCCTAAAACAATCACAGTGCATATATGAGCCAATCCCTCCAGTTCATGCCAAAAAAAATGTTTCTATACAAGAAATAATGAAGAAAGAGGGGGCATGCTTTTCCTTGACTCAAAGCTAGCTGATAAAGTCAGTGAGAGGTTTTGAAACATTTGGTCTTTAGAACAGGCTTTAATGGTACCACACCATTAAGTCCAGGTTCACGATCAGCTTGTAAGTTGATGATCCAATCAATTTCAGCAACTTCAGTGCATTTCTGCACATCGCCTTCCCTTATATTTTCAGGAATCAACTGTAGCACCATAAAGGAGTGTGCAGGATGCATTTTAATATGTTGTGCTACAGCATTGGTCTTGTCAGAATGGGCACTGTTACTTATATGGCTAAGAACTCTTTCTTTAAATTGGCAATCTGTCTTCCCTATATAGAAGGTATTGCAATCCTAGTAGTCAGCCACAAATATTAAATGCTTGCTGTTGCAGTTGGCTCGCACCTTTAGGGAAAATGTCTGGCCAGAAACTGGATGGCGAAACAAATTGGAAACATTGATGTACTGACAAGCCTTGCATTTTCCACATTGATAGTCCCTTTTCTACCGTCAGTGTGTTGAGATCTCCTAGTAGTTCCATCTTTATGGCACAAAAGTCGCTTGATGATCTTTTTATTTTTGAAGGTAAATCTGAGTACATCTCCCACTATTTTCTTTAGACTCTGATCTTCCGTTGGCACTGGCCAATATTCTAAAGACCAAATGTTTCAAAACCTGTCACTGACTTTCTCAGCTAGCTTTGAGTCAAGGAAAAGCATGCACTCCCCCCTTTCTTCGCTATTTCTTGTATAGAAATATTTTATTGGAATGAACTGGAGGGATTGACTCATATATGTACTGTGATTGTTTTAGGCTGTTCCATTATGGTTCATGTGGGTCCCCTTCAGTTTGCCGACATTCCAGAATGCCGACAACCAAATGGCCAACACCATATGATCGACATTCAGAATGCCGACAATGCGGAACCGGCATCTCACTATAGTGCGGAATGGAAAGATTTCCATTCCTGCACTGTAGTATGATCTCAGAGTTGGTATATTAAAGTTACGGGGGGTGTGGGTGGCAGAGCCCCCCACAGGGGGTGCAGGGGGGCATAATAGTTGAAAGGAAATTTTATTTTCCTTTTCTGTGGACTTCTCACAATGTCGTCATTCTGATTGTCGATCATATGGTGTCGGCCATATGGTTGCCGGCATTCTGGAATGTCGGCATTGTGTAGGGGATCCGGTTCGTGCATGGTGAATAACAGCCTTTTATGTGACAAGATTCACCTCATTGAAACAGAGTGTCAATTTACTACATCATGTTTTATTTTTATCTAAGGTGTTGCATTGTTTTGTTAATCCAGCTGAAGAAAGAGGACTGGTATCTGCTCTAGCAGAGCAGTGTTTATTTGGAAAACAAATGCACACTTAATGGAGTGATGTATTAATTTACACTTGAAGTTTTTCCACTGACTGGATTCTAGGGAGGGTGCAACTTTACCATCATGCCCTGATAGGATGTTTTACCTCTGGCTTACACTGGAGGTGTCAGTTTGTGTGAACTTCTTGATTGGTTAAGCCTTCCTTAAATGGGACATTTTTTTTCAGTTGTAATAGGATCTGAGAAAGGGAAATCCCGAAAGCTCTTACCCATTCTGAATGTTGCACCTTTTTGTGTTTTTATATATTTTTCTACAAGTATTTACTTTTTATCGAGGGTTTATTTTAATAAAGGATTTAAAGAGTTTCTGGATGCCCATGGTGGTTCATTCATGATTTATTCACTGCATTGCCTTTTCTTTCACGGAACACCTTCGGCTACTAACGGGTTTGTTTTGGACTGCTTTCCATATTTACTGTGACAAAAATTTACTGCAACTGGCTAACCACTTAGAAAGGGTAAGCATCAATACCAACAAATGGTGATCTCTGAGGTAAAATGCGGTTCACTCCACATCAAAATCTAAGCTGTCTTTGGACATCCACACAATGAAGGGAGCCTTTAACAAGCGTTAAGAGCATTCGGGGGGGGGGGGGGAGTGAAACAGATTAACTGATGGATCAAATCTGAATCTGTGGTGACTGAGCATTTTCCTTGTGGAAAGTTAAAAAGGTTACTCACCATAACATTACATCTGCATTGTCCATTTTCATTCTTCCTCAACTGATGGGGTCTCAGATCTGACTTGGAACCATCTCAGCCATTTCTTCCAGATCCCCAGATCCAAACACTTGAGCTCTTACCTTTATCCATAATACTGCGCCAGCCTAACGCACCTCAGATCAAGTTTCCTGCCCATAGGAGTGAATGGACAGTATCTTAAGAAAATTCAAGAAGGTATAGAATAAGACAAAAGAGCTGGAAATCAAACTAGGAACAACAGTTCCCAAAGTGATATTCTTAGCCTGTACTGGAGCAAAGGGAAGGGGATTAGGAGGGTGGAAAATTTTGGAAGAATGAAAATGGGCACAGCCACAGTGACTGCGGATGGGCACTACTTGGGAAGGACGGTCCAAGGTATGTGGTCCCCAGATGAGGCCAAGACGCATATCATTGTTACGGAAATGGCAACAGTCCTCCTAGCATTACAAGACTTTCAAAATGCTCTTCCCTGTGGGACAACTGCTATTGAGACAGACAACATGTCTGTAGTCTGGTACATCAGCAAACAGGGAAGAACTAGATCCTACCTGCTATCTGGAGAAGCAATGAGAATGTGGCAATAGGCAATCTCTTCCAGCAGCCTTCTCATAGCAATGCACATACTGGGGAAAGCCAACGTGATTACAGACAAATAAAGCAGATCTATTCTGATGCCTCATGAAAGGTTTCTCAATGTCAAGGGGGCAGAGAGAATTTTCCATAAAAGGGATCATCCATGGTACATCCTTTCTGCCTCTCCACTCAACAATAAGTGCAGCAAGTTCTTTGCCCTGATCCCTAAAAAGGGGGAGTGAGTGAATGATGCTCTAGTCCACGACTGGCTCTCTGGTTCTCTCTATGCTTACCCCTGTAATCCCTCATCCCCAAATTTCTGCAAAAAGCATGCTTGTTGAAGAGCACAGTTATCCTCATTGCTCCTTTTTGGCCTTGTCAAATTTGGTTCCTCTTTCCTCTAGCCTCATCTTCTACATCTGCCCTGGATACTGGATCCCAATCCAGACCTCCTGTCTCACCCAAAAAGTATGACTCATCTGGACTTAGCAGTTCTGAAACTGACCACATGTTTTTTTCTACTTCCCCGGATTGCTAGACAGCCCATACTTTCCTCCCCGGTCCATGATATTTTATCTTTTCAAAAAGCTTCTAATAGAAAGATTTACAAAAGTAAATGGAAGAGATTTGTGTTCTGGACCCTTAAGAGTTATCTGGACTCCATTTCTGCCCCTATACCAGCTGTACTTCATTTTTAGCTTCATTTTTCAATGAAGGGGTTAGCTTTTCTACTACTAAGGTCCAGTTGGATGCCATTTCAAATTTTCATTTGGGTGAAAATAATTCTTCCTTAGCTTCTTCTAAATTATGCAAAGCCTTTATCAAAGGAACTTTTTTCTAACTTGGCTCTCCACTAAAGGATCCTGCATCTCCTTGGAATTTAACTATTTTGCTTCATGCTCTGACTCAAGGCCCCTTTGAACCCTCTCTGCCAGGTCAGACCTCGAGTTTTTGTCTTGAAAAAACATTTTTCTAGAACTATAACATCAGCTAGACAAGTATCCAAACTCCAGGCTCTATCTTCCAAACTCCCTTACCTGGTTTTTCACAAAGACTGGGCTTTTTAAGGACTAACCCATCATTTTTGCCTAAATCAGCTTCTGAGTCCAACATCAACCAGATCATTATTCTCCTGGATTTCTTTTCAAATTTTTCAAACAAGGGAGAGTACATGCGCCATCTTTTCGATGTACATAGAAAACTTCAGTTTTATCTCATTAGAAAAGTACAGTTTTGTACCTACCATAAATGTAGATGTTCGAAGATCCACATTGCTGCAGTCCTTACATATGGGTAGTCCGCTGTCCTCGGTCGGCCCGAATACCAAAGTATTAGGCTGACGTCGGTCAAGGCGCTTAAAACTGACATCAGGACGTCAGGGTACAAAAGCGCATGACCGACGTCATTTCCTCAGTCTTTTCTTGCCCCAGATGTCAGAAGGCCCTAACAAGAAAGGCCAAAGCCAAAAACCAGCAAAAACTAACCAACCACCCGTGCACTAACCATATTTACAATATGTACAACACAAACCACACCACCACCTTCAACAACAGAGGGGAAGGAGGGAGGGTAATTGGACTGCAGCAATGTGGATCTTGAACATCTACATTTATGGTAGGTACAAAACTGTACTATGTTCTTCATCTCACATTGCTGCAGTCCTTACATATGGGTAGAATCCCAAAGCAGAGGTAAGGGAGGATGGCAAAACTATAAAGCATTAGGAGCTGCCAAAATGCCCTGTAAAATTGCAGTGGCAAATCCAGCCCTAGATTTAGAGTAAAGTGGAAGGTGGTAATGCTTAGAGAAAGTATGCACTGAACTCCAAGTAGCTGCTTCCAAAATATCTTTAGTAGCCACCCCCCTTTAAAAAGCTGTAGAAGTGGCAGTAGCCCTAGTGGAATGAGGCCTAATCCCAGCTGGAATCTCCTTACCATGATGGGAATAACAGAAAGCAATACAAAAACCAATCCACTTAGAAATAGTTTGTTTTGAAACAGGTTTGCCCTGAGAACCCAAAGCAAAAGAAACAAACAACTGCTGAGACTGCCTGAACCCTTTAGTTCTGCTCAAATAATATCGCAACTGTCTGTGTATATCCAAAGTGTGCAAAATCCTTTCCCTTTATTTTGGGGTTTGCATAAAAAGTAGGCAAATGAATAGTTTGGTTTAAAGCCACACTAGAAACCACTTTAGGCATAAAAGAAGGGTTAGTACGCAAAGACACCCTATCCTTGTGGAAAATCAAGAAAGGCTCAACTGCCATAAGGGCCTGTAATTCAGAAACCCTTCTCGCAGAGGTAATGGCCAACAAAAAAGCAGTCTTCCATGACAAATATTTCAACTCTGCCGATGCTGCAGGCTCAAAAGGTTGTAGAGTGAGTTTCTCCAACACAAAATTGAGATCCCAAGCAGGAGTAGGAGCTCTACGTGGGGTCTTATATTCTTTGCCCTCTAAGGAATTGCTTAAACAAAGGCTGAGAAAATAATGGTGGGTCACAGTCATAGTGAGCAGAAATTGCTGCAGCATGAACCTTTATAGAGGAGAAGGACAAACCTTTGTCCAATAACTCAGTAAGGTATTGAAGCGCAATACTTAAATTAGGTTTAGAAACATCAAAGTCCTTTGCTGTACTCCAAAATAAAAATCTCCTCCATTTATCTGCGTAAACTTTCCTTGTACTAGGCCTTCTGACCTCCAAAATAACATTCAAAACTTGTTGTGGAAGCTGAGACCCTCCAGGGTTTAAAACAGAATATGCCAGGCTGTCAGATGTAGAGAATGAAGTTTGACATTGAGTAAATGACTGTTCTCCTGAGACAGCAGGTGAGGAATCAAGGCAAAGGCCATGGAGGCTCCTGTACCAGACTTCTCAGTAATGGGTACCAGTGCTGTCGAGGCCAATCTGGAGCTATTAAAATCATGTTTGGCTTGTCCTGTCTGACCTTCAGCAGTACCTTTGGGAGGAGAGGCAGAGGAGGAAAGGCATACACGTGAAGATTGCTCCAATTGAATGAGAGAGCATCCACTTTCCAAGCTGTGGGATGAAACCTTTTTGTGCAAAACTTTGGCAGCTGGTAATTTAGTGGAGAAGCGAACAGATCTATGTCTGGAGTTCCCCATAACACTGTCAATCTCTGAAATACATGAGGATCCAATTTCCACTCGTGGGGATCCATAATTTGTCTGCTCAACACATCTGCTAAGGAGTTCTGTGCTCCTGGCAGAAACCTTGCCTGAAGATTTAGCTGTAAACAGAGCAGTCTCCCAAAAAATCATTGCTTGTCTGCATAGAGGATAAGAATGCGTTCCCCTTGCTTGTTGATGTACCACATGACAGTTGTGTTGTCTGTTTGAATCAACACCTGCCCTGGAAGAAGTAAATCCTTGAAAGCTATCAATGCAAATTGGACTGCTAACATCTCCTTCAAGTTGATATGTAGATGTTGAAGTCTGGCAGGCCACGTGTCTTGTACCCATTTTCCATTTAGATGAGCTCCCCAAGCTTTGTCTGAGGCATCTGTCGTTAAAATCTGACTCGCCTCTGGCCGGGTCACAGAGAGTCCCTTGTTTAGGTGACATTCCTGAGCCCACCACAAAAATTCCTTTTGAATGCAAGGTATTATCTGAATGACAGTGTCCAAATCTTGGCAGTGCTGTGTCCATACATTCTTGAGATACCACTGTAGCTTCCTCATATGCAGTTTGGCATTGGGAAGTACCAGAATACAAGATGCCATGAACCCCAAGGCTTGAAGGACTGTCCTTGCAGTCAGCCTGGACTGACGAGACAATTGGTGGAAGTAAAGAGAAAGATTCTTTTGTTTGTCCGGGGTCAAAAAGGCCATCTGGGATGCTGTATTCAGTCTCACACCCAGAAAGCACATGTCCTGAGAGGGTACTAGACTGGACTTTATTTCGTTCACAGAATACCCCAGGCATCTTAACACTGCCATCACATACTGTAAATGATGAAGAAGTTCATCCTTTTCTTGGGCCAGAATCAGGCAATCGTCCAAATAAGGATAGATTTGTATTCCTCTTAGCCTGAAGAAAGCTACCACTGGAGCCAAAACCTTCGTGAACACTCTGGGCGCAGTAGATAAGCCAAAGGGCAATGCAGAGAACTGATAATGTGAAGTCCCAGCCCGAAAACGCAGATACTTCCTGCAACTGGGCCTGATAGGAACATGAAGGTAAGCTTCCTTGAGATCCAGAGTCACCATCCAGTGATCTTTGCCCAGCAGAGGTAAAAGCTGTTGTAACGTCAACATTTTGAACTTGGGAATGTCCAGATATGTGTTGAGGATAGATAAATCCAAAATTGGTCTCCACGTGTTTCCTTTCTTTGGTACTAGAAACAGGCAAGAATAAAATCCTAGGCCCACTTCTGGCAGAGGGACCGGTTGTATGGCCCCTATTTGAAGTAGTAGAGAAATTTGTTTGTGAGCCTCTAGTCTTTGCTGAGGAGGAACGTCCGGCATGCCTTTGAAAGGAGGCAAGGTATGGAAATAAAACTTGTAACCCTGGTGTATGATATCCAATACCCAGTTGTCTTGGGTAATCAACATCCAATTTTCCTTGAAGAGTGCTAACCTTCCTCCCAAAGGTGCTGCCAGGCAAGAAGGATCTGGCAGCTGAAAAAGTAGGTCATTGGGCCTGTTTACGAAAGGACTGGCCCCTGCCCTCACCCGAAGATTGTGCAGGTGAACTCCCTGTTCTAGGTCTGAAAGAACTCTGAGCTCTGCCCCTACCACGTCTAGATCTACCCCTAGACTGAGAATCATAAGAAGGATACGTCCACCCCTTAGCAGGCCAATTCCTACTAAACTTCGGAGGCTGAACTTGCAAAAAATCTTTAACAGCCTGCATAGACTTAGCCTTGTCTTCCATTTTCTTCAAGACTGACTCCACAGGTGAACCAAACAACACATCAGACTGCAAAGGAGCATCCAAAATCTTTGTCTTAACATGGTCAGATAAATTCTGATCCTTCAGCCATGCGTGCATGCGAAGAACTGAGCCAGTGGCAGCCACCCTAGACGAGGCCTGCACAGCATCAAAACCACACTGTAATGAATGCTTACCCACCCGTTCAGAGACATGCACCAAATCTTGTAATTCTTTACACTCAATGCCTTCCGCCAGAGCATCCACCTTAGACTTCAATTGAGAAAGAAGAAAGTTTTGAAATTTCAACATATGAAACTGGCAATTCAAAGCCCTCATAGCTAAGATAGAAGATGTATAGACCTTCTTTCCCCATCTATCCAAAGCTCTGGCTTCTTTATCTAGAGGAACCGGATTTTTTACAACAGAGGCCTTGACACCCTTAGGTCCCTGACTAATAGTTTCTGGGTCCGCCCTAGGACTCTTATAAAGATATTTATGAGCCTCAGGCACCCTGTAATACCTATCCGGTTTAACAGGAGCAGGAGGCAGAGAATCAGGATTAAGTGAAGCCTCTGCAAACACATCTTCCACAACATCCAGAACAGGGGTATAGCCAAGGGCCTATGCTGGGGTAACAGCAAAAATTCCCTAAGCCTTTTCCGAGAATCAGAGAAGTCCTGACCTTCCCACTTAAAATGTTCCCTCATAGAATGAAGTGTCTCTGAAAAAGAAAAATCCTCTGGAGGAGAAGCAGAAGGAGTGGAATCATCTGCATCAGAATCAGAATAAGGAGAGTACTCCTGCAAGTCTTCAGCTGAAGACTCTGAAACATCCAAGCCTGCTCAAAACTTCCCAACTCTGGCTCCACCCTAGGCCTCTTATCAGGAGGGCAAAGAACCTCTAATCAGAGTAATCAAATCTTCTGCCATTTTAAGCATGTGCTTCTTAGGCACAGACCCTGCTGAACTAGGAGTGACACCAACAGAAGCTAAAACTGGCCTGCCTCTGGGAGAAGCCTTGGAAACAGAAGGAGAAGGCCTAACCACCCTAGGAAGGGAGGGGAGTACAGTAACTTGAGAAGCCCCTTCAGCCTGACCTGCCTCCTGAGAGACCACCTCCTGCAAAATCAAAGTCTCCCCCTGAGACTCCAGAGAAGTCTCCGCCGGAACCACCGGTTCCACTGAAGCCTCTAAAGAACCGGCGTCCGGAACGGACGACTCATCTTGCCTGGGTTTAACCGCTTTGTCTTTGCGCTTCTTCGCAGAAGCGGGCGCCGGAGAATCCGACGGCATATTATAATTGCACCGCTTCCCAAAGACCAGCCTAGCACAATCTAACCTTCGCTTAATAGTGCGTTTATTGAACCTAGCACAAAAGCGACACCCAACAACGTCGTGCTCAGGCCCCAAACAAGGAATACACAAAGAATGATAATCCCTATGCGGTATCTGTTTCCCATAAGAAATACAATTATTCACTTTTTCTGACATCCGGTAAAACACTGAGGCAAGAAAAAACCAAAATATTCCCCAACGGGGTACTTAGCCAACTTGGATTCGGTCTGAAACTCCAAATTCGAAAAATTTCAGAACGCCGAACGGCACTTGCAACGCTGCTTCTGCATCGGACCATGCGGCAAAAAAGACTGAGGAAATGACGTCGGTCATGCGCTTTTGTACCCTGACGTCCTGATGTCAGTTTTAAGCGCCTAGACCGACGTCAGCCTAATACTTTGGTATTCGGGCCGACCGAGGACAGCGAACTACCCCATATGTAAGGACTGCAGCAATGTGAGATGAAGAACATCGGAGATTTCAGAAAGACTGACCAGTTGTTTGTATCCTCACCTAACAGATTAGGCAAGTCAAGTTTCTAAAGTTACACTGGCCAAATGGTTAACTGATTGTAACTCCTTTGTCTATAGTAAAAGATGATTATCTTTGCATAAGCCTCCTAGAGGTCATTCCACATGGTCTATGGCTGTATCCTCAACTTTTTGGTCAAAAGCTTCCATAGATGACATTTGTGCAGCTGCTACTTGATCCAATTCTCATACTTTTATTGCTCAATTCAAATTGGATTTGGTTTCTAGGAACAAAGCTGCTTTTGGCTCCACAGTACTCAGTAATATCCTTCCATGAGGACCACCCAAGGTTCATCTTGCTGGGGACTCTGTCCCATCAGTTGAGGAATGAATGAAAATGTTGACATTAGATAAAAAAGTTATGTAGGTATCTAGGTACGGAAACACTTGGAATCCCAGCAGTCTCAGGTGAGCTGCTACCACTGCCATACACTTGGTGAACACACTGGGGGCTGTGGTGAGACCAAAGGGCAATGTTCTGAACTGGTACTGACTGGCTCCCAGCTGGAACAGCAGATACCTTCTGGAGTGCCAGTTCATCACATGCTATCGAGCACTTCCAATCGTCCTTTTTGCAGCAGGAGCAGAACAGATTGAATCATGACCATCTGGAACCCAGAATATTTCCTGAACTGGTTCAGCTTGCTGACATCCAGGATGGGTCTTAAGTGCCCTGTCTTACTTGGCACTAAGATGATGAATCTTGAGTATGTCCCAGATTCTCTCTGGTCTGGGGAGACCTTCTGTAGAACTCTTTTTCTAGCAATTTTTCTATTTCCAAGGCTACTGCTTCCCTCTGACTGAGTGGAACACTGGGGATTCTTTTCATTCATGTAGGAGGAATTTGGGAAAATGGTATGATATAACCTCTGGATATAAATTCTCTACACTCAGGAATCTTTTGTTATGGATAACCAGCCTCTTTGGTAAAGAGATAAATGTTCCCGACTGCCTGCAGAGGGCAACAGTTGGGCTGCTTTTCAGGAGTGCTGGTAGGGTTTGTCTGAGAAGGAATCCCAGAAACCCTGGTTCTGCGGGCCACCTCTGCCACAATGGCAGCATCTTCCATTACAGCTCCCCCTCCACCTCTCCTCATGAGTCTTAGAAAGGGCCCTAAGATTTGTGAAACCACATCCTTCTACATCCTCGTTGATTCTGGGAAAACGGTCTTTGAGAGGTAGAAAAATTGGTCTTTCCTTCTTGCTCACATCTGGAGACCATATTTTTAAATTTAAGGACAAATAAGGAAGATCCATCAAATGGAGCACTAATGAATGAAAACTTGAAGGGCACTGCAAAGTCACGTAGGCACATCCAGGCATGTCTTTTAATGGCTATGCCTGAATCCACTGCCTGTGAGATACCTTCCCCCATATGGGAATTCAGCCTCATGGACATGTTAAGATATAGACTGAAAAGGTGGTCAGTTGCACAAAGAGCCTGTTTTGGTCCTCCACAGACATGGACCCAGAAAGAGATTTGGAGAGTTCTTTAATCAAATCTCTTTGCAGACTCATGAAATGTGCCAAGTAATTCAACCACCACACAGCAAAGGTCACTGAAGCATAAATATGCTTATCAAATCTGTCCAAGGCCATGGACTCCCTGTTAGGAGGATGGATAGAAGAGTGTTGTTCAAGTTCTTTTCTCATGGCTGCTGCCACAACCATGGCATCAACCAGAACCCCCTCGTTCCAGTGTGACCTGCTCTTGGGGGGAGTTAGAAATTTGTCTGGATGCTTAGGGATGGGCTCCGTTATATCTGGTTCCTTCCCTCCCTGGAAAGAAATGAGGTATATAAGTTCATTGGCCGGGGTAGGGGGGTCACCCAAGACATAGCCGGGCCAGACCCGAACGCCTTCAGAAATGCCAACTCCTCTTGGGAAGGGATACTGGAATTCCAACCACCTTTTTGTTTTAAGAGTTCAAGAATGTCTCCAAAGGATACATATTCAAGTGGAGATATGGGGGACCCTTCCCCTTCATTAAAATCAGTGTCCTTTATGAAAGATTCCTGAGAGAAATCTAAATGTCCCCTTTTATGTGCTCTCTTCCAAGGAACCTCATCAGCAGTAGTCTGGTGAGGTATCAGAAGCATTAAGGGAGTCCTGAGGGACTGGCTGGAGACTTGGATGAGCTGTCTGTCCCAGTGGAATGGAAGAACGAGGCTCAGAGCAAAGTCCTGAAGGAGGTAGACTGACCTGAATCAAGGAGGGTAGGAATGACCTTTCTCTATGTAAAGTGAAAGCCCTCTCCACAATCTCAAAGGCAGAGCACTTAGAGAAGATGAAAGCTGGCCGTAGTGGAGCCGACATTTCCTGCACCACCGGTCCTGAAACTCTGAAAGCACACCACCCAAGGATGGAGTCAGTCCTGAGCTGTCCAGAGGCAAAGCTCCATGGGGCAGGGATGGCTCAAATAACTTCAGAGTTGACTCTGATCTCCCGGATCCAGCACAAACGTTTCACCTTCAAGAGTCCTTTGGCTCCAGAAGGTACAGGGAAGTGACCAAGTCAAAGAACAAATGTTCTCTGAATCTGATGAGGACACCCTCCTACGGATCCCAGATCTGAGGGCTCCAAAACAGCAGGTTGGATCAGAGAAGGCAAAACTAAAGGGGGACTAGTGACAAGCTGGCTCACGGAGCTGATGGAAGACTGAGCCAGAATTGCTCCCATCTAGATCTGAGCTCAGAGGAATTTCCTCATCATTCTTTCCCTTTAAGCCTTGGACAAGCTCCTGGAAGACCTCAGAGAGGAGCTAGTGGATGGAGGTCTAGAGTGCTTGCAAGGAGACTCCTATACGAAAGGGAAAAGGGAGTCGAGAAGTTATCGGATCTGGTAAAGTAAGAGTGACTGGATCTGAGGCAATTTTGATTTCAGTAGAAGGATCCAAGGTGGTCAGATTGGACTTTTTTGACACTTTGGTAGATGGCTCTTAGGAAGGAGCCGAAGACGTCATAGGATTCAGACATCTCTTTCTAGAGTCTTTGTCCTGAGTGAGCTTCCCTTTGTCCAACTTCTTTGAGGGGGTTTGAGCCCCAGATGAAATAGAGGAAGAAGGGGAAGGGAGAAAGCCCTTTAAAACAATTTTATTTCATCTGTCTGTGACAGCCTGGAATTGAAGCCTGCACAAATGTAATCTGCATCTAAATGGGCAGCACTCAAGCAGATGACATGTTCCCTGTGGACATCCAAATTAGGTATTTTATGCCCAAGGTGATGCATTTCTTGAAGCCAGTTGGTTTTATCAGCTATCCTGGCATACCTAAAGAAAGAAAGAAAGGCCCATGGGAAAAAATAAATGTTAAGATTTTTTTTTTTTTTTGAGGACAGGAAAGACTACCAACAATGGTAGACAAAAATGCCCTAAAAGGAGTTGAAGAGGACAGAAAGAAAAAAAAGCAAAGTACCAGCAATGGTACTAGACAGGAATACTGAGTTTTTGGTAGAAGTCGCAAAGGGAGACTTGCAGAAGAAAATTACTGGAAAAAGGGAGGAAGATGACAGAAACTAATAAATGCATTATTACGGAGAAAACTTTTCTAAAGAACTCACCATTTAACCTGAAAAAGGCACCAATTGCTCGAGAGTGAGAGGATTCATGTCTAGAGATACAGTACCAAACCCGATCTGAGGTGGGTTAGACTGGCAAGGCATTATGGGTAAGGGTAGCAGCTTGAGAGTTTGGATCCAAGGATCTGGAAGAAGCAGCAGAGTCGGATCAGAGATCCCATCAGTTGAGGAATGAATGAAAATGACATCATCACATCCATAGATTTTAACTGGTGTGATACCTACTAGAAAAAGTTTTCTAATACAAGAACTTCACATCTATAGAGGCAGAAAATTCAAAGGGTAGAATAGAAAGCTTTTTCAAACATAAAATAAATGTCTCATGGAGAAAGAGTCTCCATCAGGAGCCAGAGGTTGAAAATGCTATACAAGTCCATGACAAGAGTGGTATGGAGCACTGACTGTGAACCAGACTGGCTTTGACAGTGGAATGAGACCAGTGTTACAAATTTAAGAGAGGTAGGAAGGGACTAATAGGACAAGTCATATAAAGAGATCTACACCTTAACTAACTGCTCATAAAGAAAAGTAAGTCTATTTGTCGCTGTAAGTATTCTGGGTAGAAAACGTCTGAAAGGAAGAAAGGCTGGAAGCTGCTCTCTAACAGAAGGCAGGATCTTTACCAATCAATGGATCTGAAAAAAAGCAGGTTGTCATATTTTTTAAAATATCTTTATTAAATTATCTCTTAAGACTTAGGCACACATACATTAAGAGAAAAGAAAACAAACCATATTAACATTTTTACTATTTATATACATTATCTATTACACATAAGTTTTTTCTTTCTTTATAACAACTGTCATTCAGTCCAATATTACATAAATTGCTCCATTCCTTCTCCTGAACATTATTCTGCACATACTATTCCCAAAAATTCCATTTATTTCTATGTAATTTGTTCCTTCCCTTTATTAAAAAGTGAGGCCATCATCTTGAGACTCCAAATGTCTGTGTGAGGTTTGTCTGAAGACTGAAATGCCAGTGTCTTGAAGGAACAAAAGCAGACACGAGTCTGTAAAAGAAAGCTCACAAAAGGAAAATCAGGTCTGGCTGTACCAAACCTGGGAAGGAGTTTGGCTCGTTGGATTAATCACCTCATCAGAAGTAATGGGTAAAAGTCCAGTTGTCCATTTGGTCATAGCTGGGTTAGGGCATCTCCTGCCTCTCCCCACCAGGGAGAGAACAGAGAAGAAAAAATGGAACATTTGATGGCGATTGGAAAAGCAAACAGTTTACACACTGGAATGTCTCACAGGTGAAAAATATTTTTTGCAACAAGCTGTCAAACATGCAATAGCCAAATCTGTCTTCCAGACTGTATGCCTCCCCTAGAATGTCCACTGTTACTAGTACGCACTGTGTCTTGATGGAAACTGCCATTCTGTATCTCTTGACATAATGGGTAGGAACATATTTCACCTTGCTAGTTGATGTACCGAACTACAGCCATGTTATTATACTGAATGGTGATGGTGCCCTGTGGTAAGCAGTTTGACTTTATTTCCAAAACCCTGATTCAGTACCATCAAGGTACGCAGAAGATCTGCCAGCTGCTGTGCCCCCACCCTCATTACAGCACCTATACCAGTGATCAGTGCAGCTTTACAGGTCTGGATATGAATACAATTCATGACTGAAGATAGAACTGGTTCAACCATCAGTGCAGGTGTGATGAAAATGCTTTCAGAATTCAAGCTGAATGGGAAACTGGACTGAAGGTTTGTGACCACAGGATTGTGTCTATTTCGACCACTCACACAGTACATAGTATGAAGAACCATGAAACTGGAAGCTTCCATGAAGCCTATGGCATTTAGACATGTCTCTGCTGAAACAGTGCATGGAGTGAACAAATGTAACTACATGTTGAAGGGATAACCTTCTGCCTTGAGGAACAAAGACTTAACACACATTGGTGCCCAAGGTTCGACCTATGAAAGTGAAATAATGAAGCAAGCGGGAATTCATGAGGTTATCTTTTGCAACAAATGAAGACTGCAGTTAGAACACTGATTCCTCCTGCAAACAACATCTACCGCAGACAGGGCAGTGAGGATCTAGTCACTCTAGTAATGGAATATTTTGGTTTTCTGCAGTCTTTTTTGAGCTGTAGCTACTGACATTCAAGGGGATAAACATCCTGTGGATGAAGTGAGGCCAAAGCAAAGGGTTTTAAATTGGCAGTGATTGGTTCTGGCCAGAAGGCAAAGAAACTTCCTTAACAATGTGGAAGTAGGCATCTTGGAAGACCAAAGAGCAAACTATTCTCCTACTGACACCCAAGAACAAACTGCACCATGATCATTCAAAACATTTCTTTGATATGAAGCCAGTGTCTGTCTGCCTGGAATGACATGATTGACAAACCTCGATGCTTTGCCAGAGATGGCTTGCATCTGTCACCCCTGGGCTTCTGGATACTGGTCAAGGCTCTTGCCACTCCTATAGTGCCTTTTTAGGCGGTGTTCCAAAGACCAAATTACCACCGTAATAGCTACAAACAAATGCAATCTGAGGGTCATGCTGCTCAATGCTAGAAGTCTAAATCTCAAAATGCACTCACTCAAAGCACTCCTTAAAACAGAGAACATCGACATTTGTGCTGTAACATAGACCTGGTTCAAGGCAGAGAAAAGCACCCCTGCACTATTAGGCTATAACTCATTCCCCACCTTTCAGCCCCAGAACTTGGACCGAACTTCTAAAGGTGGTGGTGTTTCCATATTCATAAAGGATGCACACACCTCCAGACTGGGAGCCCAACATAATGCATCAGAGATACTTCAGGTGTAGCTAACACTGGATAGGACAGAAATTCAGGTCGTAGCCTGTTATAGGTCCCTAATCATGTCCCAAGACTCCATGTTCCTAAGCACCCTGGAGATTATTAGGGTCCAGCCTAACACTCTCATACTGGACGACTTCAACTACCCCTCCATTAACTGGGAAAACTACTCATATACCAATAGACTTGCCCAACATTTCCTGGAATTCATTAATTCCAATGCCCTGTACCAGCTCATTCTTATCCCCACTAGAGGTAGCAACACCCTTGACCTGGTCATTACTAACAGGGGCGACCGTTGCTCTACACCAATAGTCAACTCCTCCCTGGTTAGATTCGAACACAAACTAATCACCTTGGAAATCCACATCCCTCTAACCCCCCCCCCCCCAAAAGATAACCACCATGAAAAACTTCTCCAAAGCTAACTTTAGGCTCCTAAAAACAGAGGTGGCTAACTTCAAGGCACTCATGCAAAAGGAGAATAGTTGCATGACCACCGAATCACACATCAATGCACTGTACGAACACGTACACAAATGCATGGATCTCACCATACCCAACAGAACAAAGACTCTCTCCTCCAAAAGAAGGAAGCCAATCTGGTGGTCCTCTGCCATAAACAAACTCTACAACAGAAGGAGGAAACTGATGCGGAATAAGGTGAAGTTCCAAGACTGGAAAAACTCTCTTACCAGCCTCAACAAAAAGTTGAGATCCCTCATCAAATCCTCTAAAGCTAGCTATGAAAACAGAATTGCAGCAGATAGTAAAGACAACCACAAGGCCTTCTATAGTTATGTAAACAATCTTCACGGCAATATCCAGATTTGCTCTGAGCTAGTGCATAATGGTACCTCCTATACAGAGCCAACAGATACTGCCAATTTACTGGCTGACAGATTCAGTGCCAACTTTACCCCCCTCAAAGCACCAATCACAATACCAGTAGATTTCCAGGCACCCAGTATTACTGCTGCACAGGTTTAAACAGCACTGTCCAAGGCCAAGAATACAGCTTCTATGGGACTGGACAATATCCCTGGCTGTGTTCTACATGAACTATAGAGTGAATTGGCACCTCACCTGTGTGCCCTGTTCAATCACCGCCTCACCTCAGGCTTTGTCCCTACCAAATGGCGCACTGCTATAGTCATCCCTCTCCACAAAGGAGAGGTTACTACAGACTTTGGGAACTATCGCCCCATTAGCCTGAAAAGTCTGATATGCAAAGCTATGAAACGCATCATCATGGACCTAATAAACAAGGATATAGGGAATCTCCAAACTCTGGATCCCACACAATCTGGTTTTGTGAAGGGCAGATCATGCCTGCTCAACTTGGTCAACTTCTTTGAGCCAGTCACCAGAGCTGTGGATGAAGGCAAGGTGGTTCATACAGCCTACCTTGATCTGGCCAAGGCCTTTGATACCATTTCCCACTCAGGAATCATAGAAAAACTCACTAAGCTAGGCATTAACCCATATATCACTAGGTGGGTTGCAAACTGGCTCACAGATAGAACCCACAGTGTGAAATTAGCTGACTCCAAGTCAGACTGCCGACCAGTTACGAGGGGAGTCCCACAGGGACCAGTCCTGGGTCCTCTCCTGTTTGGTCAGAAGTCCAGGCCAACAACTCTGGCTGACAAAGTTCGCAGACGACTGCAATTTGGGAGCCATTATTAACTTCCCAAGTGATGTTGACATCCTACAGAAAGGCCTCACTGAGACAAACGACTGGTGTCAGAACCATGGCCTTAAGGTCAATGCCAAAAAATGTGTTGTCATCCCCTTTGGGAAAAACCCAGTTCCCATAAATTACCACATCGATGGTAGTACACTGAACACAGAAGGTGTTATAAGAGATCTGGGAACACAGGATGACAGCAACCTCTCTTTTGACCACCACATTGCCACTGTGGTCAGAAAGTCCTATGTGGCACATCTCATTACTAGGGTTTTGCATCCAGGCAGAAAGAGGTCAATGTCTCCCTCTACTCTTCCCTCATTAGGCCAATCATCGACTACAATGCCCCATTTGGCATGTACCTCACTAGACACCTGTAACAACTGGAGAGGCCACAAAAGTACCTCCCAAATAGGATCATAGGCCTTAAACACATGTCCTATATGGACAGACTCAAAAAACTCAAACTATTCGCTGTCACATATCGCCTACTTAGAGGCGATCTCTGCTTGACTTACAAAGCCATGTCTGACCCAGCTCTGTTAGAAATGCTACATCTAAAGAAATCCCAATCCATCCGCACCACACGCTCCAGAGACCTCAACTTCACTACCACAATCAACAGAATGTGCTGGAGGGACAAGTTCATAACCCAGAGACTGCCCATGCTATGGAATAGACTTCCCATACATGTCAAACAGAGCACCTCAATGGCCCTTTTCAAGAGAAATCTTGATGAGTAGATGGGAAACAGAAAATTCACCTCGGAGATCACTCCAGTGGCTCTACTCAACAGAGGCACTGGGAACTAAGGTCGGGTGGCACTATGCCAGGGTAATCATATGGGCTAGAACTGTAAAGGCTCCAGGGCCATTAGCCTAGTACACACCTATGAACCAAGATTTAGAAGGGGTTTGGGTTTTATTTATTTATTTATTTATTTTCTGCACCAGAAAGTATCTGTAATAATATCAGGTCTCTCTGATCTTGTGTGATCTCTTGAAGTGCATTTTTTATGGAGCTTTAAGACTTCTTTTCTTGCTGCTTGTTTCTGCTCTGGTCCAGCCTGTCGCAAACCTTGGCTTCCTAATGAGCCTAAGGGTTTAGCTATACTTCTTAAGAATTTACAACTAAAGAAAGAAAGAAAAAAAATCCAAAACCAAAAAGCAGGTAAGGATTAGACTGGCCAATAAACACCAACAATCCAATAACAGAAATCCTCAGAACCATGGGCAGGAAGCTCGATCACCAGCAATCCACACCAAAAATACAGTAAATAATCCATAGTTTATTAAAACTGAGCATTATTTAAAAACAAGTATAATGCTCTTTCGTCTTAACACACATAACAAAGACTTCATCAGAACTAAAAACTGTCATTACATACACTTTTTAAATACCAGACTCTCCAAGTTTATGTATTTATGTAAACATTCACTACTTACATTAAACCTCTTAAATAAATGCAAAAAAGTGCTCAGGCCAAATTTCTAAGAATAAAAATATGTTAATAATAAAATTTACTTGCAATATACTGTGCATCTTGAAAACATTTATTAAGGTGCATCATATTCATCAAAATAATGCATCTCACAAGTACAACAATAAATTGTGTTAAAACTATTAAACTGGCTTTAAATAAGCCTAAAAAGAAAAAAAAAAGATTTTTTTTGTCACAACTTGACAGTCCTCATCTTAAGTACAGAATTAATTGACACATGTTCATTTAACCTTGGAAATGAAGTTGAATTGAGGCAGAGCTGCCAATATAATTCTCTGTATTCTATTTTGGTTTCCCATGATCCCTCTCTAGGTTTAATTGGAACAATTTCTAAAATCCCAAAAAGAAGCTTTTAATTTATTACAAATGGTATGCTTAAATAGAGCACAGTTTATATTTTCCTAGGTAATGTCATAATAATGGGATTCCAAAACACGGGTGTATATTACATTATCGAACTTTTAAAAGTTCGAACATCATATGGTCGACACCATATGACTGAACTTTTAAAAGTTCGAACATTTCAACAGAGATCTCCGTACAGTGCGGAATTGGAAGATTTCCCTTTCCTGCACTGTAGTGCGATCTCGGAGTTGGTATATTTAAAGAGCGGGGGGTGGGGGGCTGCAGCTCCCCACGTGGGTGGTGCAGGGGGGGGGCTTGCCCTCCTGCTTAAAATGGTCAGGTAGGTTTTTTTCTATTATTTCTTTTTTTTTAGCTTTTCGAACTTTTAAAAGTTCAATCATATGGCTTCGACCACATGATGTTCGAATTCGATAACGTAATATACACCCCCAAAACATGCCTGTAACTGAAAGGTGCATGGCCAAACCACTATATTCAAAAGAAATCCACAGGCCAGCACAACATAGTCAGCAGATAATCATATCTTTATTCATAATTTCTTGAACAAAAAACAGAAAAAGTGAATTATTTTGTTGGGTGCACTTTTTGCACCAGGATTAAATGAATACTTGTGATGTTCCAATAGGAAGCTATCACTGATCATATAAACTGTGGGTGGGACTAGACTAGTATGATGTACTGAAGAAGGCTTGTTAGAAACCGGTCTGTTTATGATCTTTTTGAATAAAGATATGATTATCTGCTGACTATGTTGTGCTGGCCCGTGCGTTTCTTTTGAATGTCATAATAATGCTCATATATACGTTTCCCAAATCTGCATTCTACATAGGTAAGACTGAGAGAACATGTAGACTACTTAGCTATACACACTAAACCAAAACTACTACAGGTACCACTTCTCAATAGCACCCAGTGTTCTGCCCTGCAATATCTGTCCCATCAAAAATGAACTGACACTAAACATATGCTGCATTTCTGGGTGCCTTTCCTGTCCTTTATAAGTTTGTTAATGTTATTGCCATTTTTAGCCACCTCTAACAAGCACTTTGTAGTGCATGGAGCATGGCGATTACACTTAAGATATTTGTAAAACATGATCAGTTAAGCACTAGAGTGGCGAAAGACCTGACCTTAACAAATGTTAAGCACCCAACGCTAAAGTTCTTAAGGTCGGGTCTCATGCTAGGCAGTAAAATCTGCCTGTACTGACCAGCAAATGTCAACAGTGGAATGAAAGATTTGTGCCAGCCTGCTGTCCATACTGGTAACATGTCCCCAAGTTCTGCTAATGAACTTAGAAAGTTGCCAGAATAACAGGATATGTACCAGTAATGTGTCCCTAAATTCTACTAATGAACTGAGAAAGTTGGTAGAATAACAGGATGTGTTATAGCATGTATTTTCTGAATTATACGAACTCTGAAACTCCACTGTATATCAATGTTTAGTGACTTCAGTCCACAGTGGTTTATCTGAAAACCACAGATTTTATGAGGAACAAACCAAAAATATGAAGTCATAATGTGGACATTCTGTGAAAATCTGGACAGTTGAGAGGCATGAAAGGTAAGCCTTTCTGACAACATCCGCCAAGTGTTTTACGTCTTACAAAGCCAGCAAAATGCTTTGCAGATTTTTTCACTGTATCTAAAAGTACATGGAGCAGCTAAGGCTCCATAAACTACAAAGAATTATGATCATGTAATCAATCAAAGACCCTTATTATGTGTTCTAGCCATGGATGCCAGTTTCCTAGCATCCACGTCTCAAACACATAATAAACAGGTTATGTTTGGTGACTCAGTTATAATCCTCTATATATATTATTAGTTATTTCATATACAAAATGTGGTTCATTCCCCAAAATAATAAACAGAGATTCATTTGCTCTGAAAATAGTCCAATTACTTTTAATGATTTTTTGACAGTGTTAGAGCCTACACTATGAGTCAAAATAAATGCTCTTTCAAAAAAACATATCAGTTTCATTATCATAATCTGAATTCTCAGTTTTAACACCATTTGAAAAGGTACCACAGAGATCAGAGAATATATTAAATTAGGTGGATAACCTAACCTCATCCTGAAAATATATGTTCCAGTTTTATTTTCTCTTCTACAAACAATCCTTTTTTGAAAACTATACTAGGTAGCAGGACAAACTGCCCATTGACAATGTCCTTTTTTAAGTGCTTGAGGTGAAAACTATCATAATACAAATATGCATTTGAAAAGGTTGGTTTTCTAAACAATGTACCTTCAAAACAATCTCTACCCTTGAAAAGAGTTGTATCCAAATAATTAATTTGTGAATAATCACAAGTGTAGATTTAAAAAAAATTTAGTTGTTTACATATTCCAAAAATTAATTTATTCTACCATCTGGATCTGCTTAAACCACAATAATGTCATCCAAAAAGCATAAATACATTTTAACAATATTCATAAAACATAAAAGGAAAAATACATTTCTTTTCCCAACTAAGTAATACTAACTTGGTTAAACATGGTGTGCATGTTATGCCTATTGCCACACCCATCTTTTGTTTAAAAATGTGCCTTCAAAAAAATAATAAAATTATTTTTGGATAACACTAAGTCCATAAAATTCAAAATTAAAAGGATTTCAAATAAAACGCTGTTAAATAACTCCAGACCTTTAGTTTGTGGAACTTAAGTAAATAAATCTACTATGTCTATTAGTTGAAATCAAACATTGTTACTCCAGAGATCTGGTTTAATCCTACCTAAAAAGTCCCATGAATCTTTTAAAATGTGGGTAAATTCCAAAAAAGCAGGTTTAAGTACTTGTTAATGTATACTTCTAAGGGATATGTTTTGGAACCCTCAGCTGCCACTACATGTCTAAATGGTGGCTATTAAATACTTTTATGCAACTTTGAATTTCCAAAACTTGTAGGGATTGTAGGATTATTAACTTTCAAAAAATTAAACTAGTTAGAAGAAATCAAACCTTGCATCAAATAACCTTCCAAGTTTATATCAATGTTTTTATATGCAATGCTAATTTCATTTCTAGACACAACGGACTATGTTTCAAAATCATGTAAAATATTAAAAAAAAAACCTATATAGTGTCAAAAAGTACATCACCTATTTTGTCTGCTTTCATAATTCTAAGTATGTTATCCAAACAAGAAGAATGCAACAATAATCTGTCATCATGGGGTAAATTGCCACATTTCGATCTTCTTAGTGCCCCATTAATTTGTAAATATCTATTTCACATGACTTTTCAAATGCATTCTCCAATGAATTAATGATGGGATAAAGTACTTTGATGTCTACACCTATCATTATCCACTTATTTCTGTTAGTGTAGGTCAGTAAAATGTATAGAAAAATTAAGTTTCCTTCTAAAAAGTTTTAGCTCATCAAATTTCCTACTAGATATAAAAGACGAACCCATCTCAAATAACTGAAAATGGTCAATAGTCAGTTTTAACTGTATGTATACTCCATTGTGAGTTAATACAGTTCCATTATGACTTTGATAGCCTGTTAAATAAATTTTGATTTTATTAAGGGATTAATCTTGTTTAGTTATTTCCCTTTCTTTTTCCCTTTCCTGTACAATTTGTGTGTCCTCTGCTTTGGAAGGCTTGCCAAAGTTTCGGTGGATTTGGAAGACAGTACTGTTTTGCCATTTCATCTGTCCTGGTGGCAAGCCATTCAGACCTGTGATGAGGTGTGTAGTCCAAAGGATCACTGCAATTAAAATACCCAAAGGATCACTGCAATTAAAAGTAACGGAACTGTCTGTGCCTATCCCCCCTTGTAAATCAGAAGACCCTACAGTGTTGTCAGAAGGAGCTGAATCTACCCTTAAACAGTGTCCATTATTGTGTTGTACTGCTGATGAATTAAGTGGTGTGTTATTTTTATTAGACTGTAATGGCAAATATAAAGAAGTTATGTACTCACCATAACATTCCATCTGAGTAGGTAAACTTCATTTGTCAGCAACCTGTGGGTTTTGGATCCGACACGGATCCGAGCAGGCAGCATACCAAGCAAAAAGATCTGAGCTCCAAGCTCCTCCCCCTTACCCATACTACACTGCAACCTCCTTCCAATCCTCAGATTGCGTTTGCCACCTGCACATAATAACAAAACAAACTAACAACCTGTCTCAAGGACAAAGTAAAGCTCATAAGTCCAAACCTCGAGCTCAGCTAAATAACCATCAAGGTCAGGGGGAAGGAGGGAGGGACGGTTGCTGACAAATGAAGTTTACCTACTCAGATGGAACGTTATGGTGAGTACATAACTTCTTTATCTGAAGTAGTTAACTTCATTTGATCAGCAACCTGTGGGACAGAGTCCCCAGCTACCCGAAATCTTGGGAGGCCCTTAAGGAAGGATATTCCGGAACACTGCAGAGCCAAAGGCAGCCCTTCCTCTAGACACCAAATCCAGTTTATAATGAGAAATAAAGGTGTGAGAAGACGCCCAGGTAGTCACTGAACAAATGTCATCCAGGGAAACCCTAGACCAGAATGCAGCAGACGTTGCCATAGAACGCGTAGAATGAGCATGAACTCCCATTGGTTCTGGTAAGCCAGACGCTCTGTATGCTTGTAGGATACAACTAGAAATCCACCTGGCGAGAGTCACCTTTGAAACTGGTTTCCCCACAAAAGGCTTAGCAAAGGAGACAAAAAGTTGATCAGACTTACGAAAGACAGCCGTCCTGTGCAAATAAACATGTAACTGTCTGTGAACATCCAACAAATAAAGTTTATATTCTCCTTTGTTCTGGAAATTAGGGGAAAAGACAGGCAAATTAATGGACTGATTAATGTTCATCTCAGAAGCAACTTTAGGGAGAAAAGAGGGATTAGTCCTGAGAGATACCCTATCCTTATGAAACACAAGGTATGGAGGTTTGATACAGAGAGCCTGAAGCTCCGACACTCTCCTGGCTGAAGTAATGGCTACCAAAAAGGCAGTCTTCCATGACAAGAACGTCAGATCAACGGAAGCTGCGGGTTCGAACGGAGGCGCAATTAATGCCTGAAGAACTAAGGTCAGATCCCACGGCGCGGATGAATTTCTAACAGGGGGTCTCAAAAGAAAAGTGCCTTTTAGAAAGGTCTTACAAATTCTGGCAGCAGTGAGAGAACCAAAGTTGTCCCCAATATGGAAATGGGAAATGGCAGCCAGCTGAAACTTCACAGTAGATGAGCTGGCCCCTTGCTGAAAAATATGAGACAAGAATTCCAGTACCGCTGGAATAGGAACGGTGAAAGGATCGTGAAGCCCAAATGGAAAAATGTTTCCATTTGCTACTGTAAATCGTCCTGATAGAGGGTTTATGTGCCGCCACCAGGATAGACTTGACTAGGGAAGAGATACCGGGAGTCCTGGCAACTAGGGGAACTGTATCAGCTAAGCTGAGAGTTTGAGATCGTCCAGGTTCGGAATAGCCATTCCCGAGGGATGAGAAATCAGATCCAGAATGGGATCCAAGATCCAGAGTAGAGCTATGAGATGAGACCGCTGGCAGGGGAACCAGACCTGACGAGGCCAGAATGGGGCTATGAGGATAATCTTGCTCCCCAACCGACGAGCTTTCAGCAAAAATTTTGTCATAAGAGGAAGTGGAGGATATGCATAAAGAAGACCGGGTGGCCAAGCATGGGCTAGAGCATCTCTGGGGGCTTCCCCCAAAGAAGGAATTAGAGCAAAAAACTCACTGCACTTCGCGTTGGAAGGCGATGCGAAGAGATCGCAGCAAGGCTGACCCCACTTGAGGAAGATCTGTTCCGCTACACGAGGATTCAGAGACCACTCGTAAGGAGAGAGGATAGTTCTGCTCAATTTGTCCGCCAATATGTTGGACCGACCCAGAATGTGCGTTGCTAACAGGAAGCGGTTGGTGGAGATTGCCCATTCCCAGACTCACATGGCTTCTCTGCAAAGGGGGGTAAGACCTGGTTCCCCCCTGTTTGTTGATATACCAGACCACTGACATATTGTCCGACTGGATAGCAATAGTTCCCGGAGCAAGAGAGGCATGAAGGGCCTGCAACGCTAAAAGGACCGCCCTCATCTCCAGGACATTTATATGCAGTACGGTCTCGGTCTGAGTCCACGTGCCTTGGACAGTCCTGCCGGCACAATGCCCCCCCACCACCCTGGGCTGGAGGCGTCCGTGGTCACTTTGGCCTGGAGTAGGGACATAACAAAGGGTCGTCCTTCCCAAAGGGCTCAGGACTGAAGCCATCACATGAGGGAGTTCCTGCAAACCCTGCTGAGGGGAATTGGGAAGTCTAGAGGGTGGTGTAGAATAGACCACTGGACTTGCAACGTCCACTGTAGAACCCTCATGTGCAGACGAGCGTAAGGAATCAGATTGATCGCTGCCGCCATGGACCCCAAAGCTCTCAGGACTAATTCTGCTGGGGGAGCAGGGGACTGAAAGAGGGCTAGCACATGCAGAGTCATGCTGTGAAGTCTGTCTGACATTAGGAAGACCCTGGCCTGGAAGGTATCTATCCTGGCCCCTATGAATTCTAGCACTTGAACAGGCTGGAGGAAAGACTTCTTGACATTTATGGTTATCCCCAACCGGGGTTATATCCGGAGGAAGAAATCCCTGGCTAGAGAAAGTAAATGCCTGGTGGGGGCGGTGAGGAGCCAGTCGTCTAGGTACGGGAAGACCTGTATGCCCTGGAGCCACAGGTGGGCCACTACAACTGCCATGACCTTGGTGAACACCCTGGGGGCTGTGGTGAGACCGAAGGGTAGGACCCTGAACTGGTAATGACTGACCCCTAGCTGAAAGCGGAGAAACTTCCTGGACCGTCTGTCCATGAGAATATGGTAGTACGCATCCTTGAGGTCTATGGAGCACATCCAGTCCTCCTCCTGCAAGAGGGGCAGGATGGATTGGAGCATGACCATCCAGAATTTCTCCTTGGCAACGAAAAGGTTCATTGTTGACAGGTCAAGAATCGGCCTTAAGTCCCCCATCTCTTTTGGCACCAGAAAGAACCTGGAGTAGATGCCTGATCTGGACTGGTCTGGGGGCACATGCTGGATGGCTCTTTTTTCTAACAGCTTTTTTATTTCCAAAGCCGCAGCCTCCCTTTGAGTGGGTGGGACATCTGGGAGGCGCCTTGAGTAAGGGGGCTTGTTTATGAAGGGGATTGAATAGCCTCTGGATATTATCCGAAGCACCCAGCGATCTGTCGTGATGGACTCCCATTGAACCAGGTGCCTCGAAAAACACCCCCCCCCCCGACTGCCTCCAGAGAGGAGCAGTCGGGCAACCCCTCAGGGCTGCTGCACGGGTCGGTTGGAAAAGGGTTCCCGTGACTCGAAGTTCTTCGGTCCCCCTCTGCCTCTGGGCCGACGTCCAACTTGTCCCCCTCTGCCTCTGGGGGAGAAGGAGTCCTGAGCATTCCGGGCATGCTGAGATTTCTGGAACCACATCTTCTTCTGCCCTCGCTGGTTTCTGGAGAAGGACCTTTGAGGGGTAGAGAAGCGGATTCCGATGGCTGACAGCATTTTCCCGTCTTTCTCGCTCTGGACCAGCGTCTCGCGGACGGTCTTCCCGAACAGGGTCGACCCGTCAAAGGGTGCATTCACGAAGGATGCTTTGAAGGCAATACCGGACCCGCTAGCAATAGCGGCTCCCTCCATGGCATGGGAAAGTAGCCACATAGAAGTATTAGACACTGACTTGAAAGTGGCCATACGAGCCGAGAAAGTCCATTTATCCTCGGCCGACATGGACTCTGGGGGAGACTCAGCGTACTCTTTGACCAGGTCCTGCTGCAGTCTGATTACATGGGCCAAGTAATTCAGCGCCCTTATAGAGAAGGTAGCTGAAGCAAAAGTCCGCTTTCTAATACGGTCCTATTGCCCGAGACTCCTTGTCAGGGGGATGGACCGAAGAACATTCCTGGGCGAGTTCCTTTTTGGTGGCCGCCACCACCACCATGGCATCAACCAGGAAACCCTTGCTCACGAAGCTCTGTCTGCAGGGGGACTAAGAATCTTATCGGGCCTTCTGGGTATCGGCTCTACAGTGTCCGGCTCCTTCCATGCCCTGGTGGTAATCAGGTCGACCAGGGGGTCGGCTGGGGGGGACACCCAAGAGGTAGATGGGCCTGTGTCGAATGCCTCCAGGAATACTGACTCGTCCGAGGAAGGTTTTTGGGCAGACTACCCCCCCTTTGGCAGAGTATTTCCATAATGTCTCCAAAGGAGACGTCGTAGGGGGGTGATCTGGGGGAACCTTCCCCTTCCTCCAAATCATTATCCTCAGTGAGGGACTCAAGGGAGTCCAAGTGCCTTCTTTTGCACAGGCGTTTGTGAGGGACCTCCTTGGGGGGGCTGTCCGAGGGAGGCTCACCAACAGATTTATGTTCCCAGGGGAACTGGCTGGGGCGTCAACGACACGGGCTGTCTCAGGGGGGACCGGATGATGGACAAACTGAGCTGCGAGGGAGTGGGGGCGGACCCTGAGGAAAGAGTGAGGGGTCCCGATCCTCCAGAGAGAACCCTCTCCACCACGTCGAATGCCGAAGGGGAACCAGCCTCTCTAAAACAGGTGGCTGGGACCCTCGGATCCGACAAGGGGATCAGTGCTGGAGCCGAAGCGGTCGGACCCGAGAGGACGGTGTGCTCCGACCGCAAAGGAGCCAAAGACACACTCACCCCCCCCCCACGGATCCGATGCCCAACTCTCGGCTCTGAGAGCTCGGATCCAATAAGCTCGAGGGCATGGCCGGCATCGAGGTAGCAATAACCATCGGCACCGACCCCCTGACTCCGGGGCTCTTCGGATCCGAAGACTCTGAAATCCGGTGGTGGATCGGAGAAGGAGCTATCGGGGCGAACAGGGGAGCTGAACTCCCCCCCCCTCCGGGGGGGGGGGGAGGCAGCAACACTCCCATCTGCAGCTGAGTTTGCAAGAATCAACACATCATCCGGTCCATATCTGCCTCCGAGATGCTGCTGGTAGACCTGGAGGAAGCCACCGAAGCTGGCCAGGAGGGCCGATGCGACGATGACCTTGAAGCTGGTTGGGTCTCCTCCTCCAGCTCCAGAGAGATACATGGCGAACGGAGCCGTGAGGAGGAAAGCTTGGAAACTCTCAAGGGGGAAAAGACAACTTTAGCGGGAGGGGCCGAGGGGCCCAGTTCGGCCTGCCGCTTGTGGCTTCTTTCTCTCTCTCTTTTTTCTCTCTCTCTCTCCCTTCTCTCTTTTTTGTCCTTCTTGGCCTCTTGTTCTCCCTGAGACAAGGTGAGAGGGTGAGTCCCAGACAGGGGAAGATGGCAGGCTGGCTGGGCAGCCGCGGCTGTCGCTACAAAGGGGGAAGGAGAAGAAGCTGATTCCGAGGGTAGAAGACCCGCCGGAATCAGCTTGTTCCTCCTATCCTGTAAGGCTCAGGGGTTGAAGGCCGCACAGATCTGGCAGCCCGAAGAAAGGTGCGGAACTCCCAAGCAGATCACACATTGAGTGTGACCATTCGCTGGCGACAGCTTATGGCCACACTCAAGCAACTTGGAAGAAGTCACTTTATGACTTTCGGCCATAATCTAAACACACACCCACACCTGAAGGAGGGAAAAGGGACCTACTAAGGGATGGACAACTACCAAAGGTGAAGGGGGAGATAAAGGCTAGGGAGAATGGGCACCCGAAGAAAAGAACTAATATACATACACACACAAAAACTAGACTAAAAAGGAAAGTTGGTAGTAAAAGATTGCTACACTAGCCTGGAGCTCGACGAATCCAGTGTTTGGCAAAGCCGTGGCAAATGAGATCTGAGGATTGGAAGGAGGTTGCAGTGTAGTATGGGTAAGGGGGAGGAGCTTGGAGCTTGGATCTTTTTGCTTGGTATGCTGCCGGCTCAGATCCGTGTCGGATCCGAAACCCACAGGTTGCTGATTAAATGAAGTTAACTACTTCAGATGCTGTACTGTCTTTATACTTGTCTAGCATCCCTAGCCAGTTTTTTTTTTTTACTTTTCTTGTTTTTAATAAAAATAACCTATCAACATGGGAAAAAAACTCATATTTAGTCTTATAAACTACAAATAACAAGTCCTTTTTAATTGCATTGTTGATGGTTTGAATCTCATTTATCAAAGTACTGACAGTCTATTCCCTGCATTTCACATAAAGTTCCATGAGCTCAAGACCTTGTCAGTTACATAATTCGAGCAGCTCTTTGTAAAGTTCTGAAGTGATGTCAAACTATTTGGAAACTTGTAATATCTTAACCCCTTAGGCACACTATTATTTTAAGGCATTCCACAAAAAAGAATTGTCTAATTGTAAATCTCTTAAAGTAATTTCTTATTATTAACATATTTTTATGCACACAAGTTTGGACTGAGGACTTTTTTGTATTTATTTAAGGGGTTTAAAGTAAGTAGTGAATGTTTACATAAGCACGTAAACTTGGCAAGTCTGTTATTTAAAGAGTGTATCTTAACGACTGTTTCAGTTCTAATACAGTCTCTGTTGTGTGTGGTAAGATAAAAGTGCATTATACTTGTTTTAAATTGTGCTCAACTTAAATAAAATATGAATTATTTACTGCATTTTTGGTGTGGACTGCTGGTGATTCAGCTTCCTGACCATGGTTGTGAGGATTTTTGCCTTCTGGTGTTGGTGTTTATTTAATAAAAAAAAAAAAAAAAAAAAGAACTTAAAGCTGCAGGGAGACTAAAGAGCTGAATTTGAAGTGCCCAGTGAAAGAGGGATCCAAAAAGGTCATCCTGACTTTCTTGGCAAACTGGGTGTAGCACACCCAGGAGTATAGGCTTAGAACAATAACAGCAATTGCTAACTGGGCTACATGGTCTGTCACATTATAAATCACATGGACCACAAAGTTACATACACTTGATGAGATAGGATAACCCAGGTTTTGATCTTACCTTTCGACTGACCCTAAGGCAACAATTATGTCAGGTCTCCAAGAAGTACATCATGTAGGTACAATAATTCAATGCCCCCGGTTAAGGCCAATACAGTCAACAGAGATCTAGGAATTTTTAGTGAGTATGAATTGTCCTTTAATGATAATAAGTTATACTATGGAAATCCTGTTTCATTGCACATTTAATCATAAAACGTATATCCTCAACATCTAAAGAAGTCTTAGTCGTCCTATACCCAGCCATTGTTAGGCAAATCACTGCATATAATGCTCTTACTGGTATGCACTTTGCCAAAAACTTCCCCAGCTTGAAAGATTTTCCTATCCAAGAGGATTAAACAGCTGTGGTCCCTTAGCCATCCAGGCAAATTAAAAAGTTTGATATTTTTTCATAATCGCACATATTCCTAGTTTAACATCTCCATCTTGACTCATAGGCTATGAAAAATCCTGTTTACTAGATCTTCTCCAGCCTAGAACCAACAATGACATTATGCACACTCACTCAAAAACTCTCATCTTACATCGTAACATAAACAAGACTTCTTAGAGAGATAGATTCACTACCCAAAGGATAAACTCACTATGGAACAAATGTCCCTTGAATGTTAGATGGTGTAACACTTTAGCCTAAGTTTTGCTGTTTGGATGGCGTCACATAAATTTACCCTGGGGATAAGTAGTACAGCCCTTATCAAAAAGGGAGGCAAATCTATCAGCAATACTTCCTAGGGTACGTGGCTAGGCTACGGATGGTTGCTCAAACAACCTATCTAGTACTATTCTATGAACCTACTTACAGCAGCCATGACTACATGTAGCTTATTTTAGTCTATTTTTCAGTCTTCATCGTGGGTGCATGAAAAATGTAGGAACCCCTATGAGTAACCAATGGTTAAATAAAGAACTTAGTGCACTGATATTAGAAAGCACTTAAAACAAGTTCCTAGTAAATGCATAGTGTAAACCAATATGGGAGCCCCTTTTCAGCAGTGGCCTGGGGAGCAAAGCTCCACAATACAATGTACAAGAGAAGAAAGAAGAATATCCATGGCACATACTGTGACAACGAAACAAATATACATGTGTTCAGTTATACACAATAGGTTTTAAGCTGTCATCTGACTAAAAAATAATACACTTTAGGACTTGCATATAAAGTCGGACATATTAAAGGAATAAAGCATGATCAAATATGAACTAAATAGTAGACAGAGTAGGGGCGAGAGCTGATTATATACAGTGCAGCAGTGCAGACAAGGTACAAGGAAAAGGTTTATACATTAAAAGAACTCTGGGAGATTAAGCAGAAAGTGCAGAAAAAGGAAAATAGGTATGCAGGGATTTGTAAAATATGGTATACATAACTAACCAGGAGTAGAGCAATGGCACAGCCATAATAGCTGCAGACGTTCTTTAAGACTAGATGTAAAAGCTTGTAGCCAGAAATACTATGACTGCTCCTCTACGGAAGAAAAAAAGCATATTGCAAATTCTATCACTATGAACACTCAGACTTCTGAAAAAAAAAACACTTCTACGGGGACTGTACAACAGAGTGAGTACTTTATGGTAATGAATCATAAAGCAGCTGTGTAGCAAAAACGAATGCAATAGATCTTCACTGCTTTATCAGAAAATTCTGGAAAACACAGGACTATACTTGCAGACTTAGATCCAAAGCACAACAACATGGAAAAGAGAACTGGCAAGTTGGAAAATAGAGTGCAACTGGGAATAAAAAAAAAATATACAAAATACACAGCAGTACCCCACTGGTGACCAGTTAACTTATTTGGCACAATTCAGAGAAGCCCCCTGGCATCTTACTTTTGAAAATCCTTTTCAATAACACTACCACTAATCAGACAAATTATGTCTAAACACAAAATGGGATTTTGGTGACTGGATTGCAACAGGAAACTGACTTTTTTTGCTTTTTTAAATTTTTGTGAAATTGTTGACGTTGATTTTAGAAATTCTGGCACTCATCCCTTCAGAGTTAATGTATTTACATTTTGATAACATATATATATATATATATATATATATATATATATATATATATATATATATATATATATATAAAATTTCATTTGTTTACAGGATAATCTGACTGGGCCATGCAGGACCTAGATTTTCAACAGAGGACCAGGAAGAACAGCACCAAAAAGTGTAAAAGTAATACAACATTAAAATTACAATTAAAACTGGAAACCTTAGAATAAAACACAGGGTATGAAAAACTATGAATTACAACAAACAAATTAAAAAGCTACATCATTCACTGCAAAAATAGGAATAATTTAATATAATTTTAGACTCAGTTAAACTACAACAAACACACACAAATTAAACTGATATAACAAAGCAGAGAAAATGTTTATCCGAATATTAGGATACAATTTTTAAATCTTGAGTAGATCAGAAATATATGAACTTAAGAGGGGCGTGGCCAAGGATGAACACAGGATAGCAGCAGATTTCTTCAGCTCCACCAATTTCATTACATTGACAGGAATTAATTACTTAAAAAATTAATTCTTGAAGTAATTTTCTTTCTAAATATGTTTGTTTTATATAGTTCTTGAACTATATCTAAAAAAGAAAGGAAATCTTAATAATATTCCTGTCAGAAATTACTTTGGAAATTTTCCTGTCAGTTTATCAGTCTGAAATGAGTTCCAGTAAGACAAATTCTCAAGACTCCAGCATCAAGAAAGAACTTCAGTCTCTGATAATTATAGTCCAGCAACTTACTGCTAAGATGGATAAAATGGATACTAAAATAGACACTTTCATAGAAAAACTACAAAACAAATAGACTTGTTACATATGGACCTGCAACAACAGAAGATCCAGATGACAGGCATAGAAGAAGCTGTGAATGACATGGAAAATAAAATACAAGAACAGGAAATCAACATTGAGTTTCTGCTGAAACAAAATACACATTTACAAACAAAGCTGGATGACCTGGAAAATAGATCTAGGCGCAATAACATTAGGATTTTTGGACTGCCAGAAAATATTGAAGGTAACAATATTACTTCTTTTTTTAACAACATGGCTCCCTAAAACTTTAGATTTACCAGAAGCATTCTCTTTTGGTATCGAAAGAGCACATAGATCTATAGCTAATACTAACTCTAACAAAAACTATCCTAGATCAGTTATAGTTAGATTTCTATCATCTTTTGATAAAGAGATGGTTCTTAAATCTGCTTGGGCTAAAGCTCCTGTTAAGTTTAATGAGACAACTGTGCGTTTTGACAATGACTATTCTTCCATGGTAATTGCTAAAAGAAAAGTTTTTCTGCCACTAATAAGGGAGCTTAAAAAGCACAGTTTAAAACATACCTTCTGTTTCCTGCCAAGCTTAAAATCTTCCTTCCTGATGGTCCTAAGGTCTTCGATGATTTAGACTCTGCTTTACTGTTTGTCAAAGAAAAAGGATTTTGGATAAAATAGAAGAAATGGAATGGGCTAGTTCTTCATTAAAGAGATTGGCAACTGAAGCTTCCTGGAAGACTTCAGAGAAGAAGAAGAGACTAAAAAACAAATGATTTGTTATATGTTTTTTTCTCTCTCATCATTTTAGTTCATTATTAATCTTTTTGAATATAGTTCCTGCATTTCCAGAAAACCACAAATATTTTGGAAAAGATTTAATCAAAGTTATTCTCTATGTGCAAAGAAATGTTTTGTTTCATAACCAGTCAAAATGCCTGAGGATTTAATGGCAGGCTGTGACTCGATTTGTTTTCTTTCTGAAAAAGTAAGGTTAGTAATTTGATACATTTTTTATCTTTACCTTTTTTTCCTTCTTCTTTTATTATTTTCTTTGTTTAAACAATGACATTCTATTTAGATTATGTAGTGGGTAAAGGGTGGGGAGGGCAGGGAGAGAACAGTAATGAAAATATCATTAATAGAATAATAACATATTTATTTCTTGTAAAAGTTTATAAGTTCTTCAAATGCTATTTCTAATTATACTTTCTTGATTATACTGCTTATGCTTGTTTGTAAATAATCTGTCATGCTTTAACTAATAATAATCAGAACTAAATAAGAGTAAATAATATGTTTTATTTTTAACTCTATTAATATAAACAGTAAGTAACATTCCATTGTATATACTTCTTACAGCTTTCTCTTACATTTTTATTTCTGCCTCACTCCCTTTTATTTTCTACTCTCTTTTTCTTTTCTTTATTAATATATAGAAATGCTTTAGACTGTGTGGGCACAGTGAATAATAGGATTTGTATGAAAATTGAGTTGGGAGAAGAATGCTGAGTTTTATTGCTTGTTGGTAATTTTGAGTTTAATTTCACTTGCATAGAGGCTGTGATGATCTGTGGAATACATTGTGGAGGTTCTGTCATGTTTAGATGCATTTACACTGCTAAATGAATGTTTGTCACTAGTTTTTAATAAGTTTCCCGCCAAAATGTTAAGAGAGACAATCTGGGATGTGGGCTGTCTTATCCACAATGTCCTTGAGTTACCTCAGAATCTTCAAATCACAGAATTCTCACAGAGAAACTGAAAGCAGTTAGTATAAACATTGACAAGGTTATCACACTGGCACACCACAGATTCAGGAAAAATACTCTGTTCGTAAAATATGTCAGTTATAATGAGTTTAAATGATGTAGTTTCTTGTAGTAAGTAAATGTCTTATTTTAGGAGGCATAAAAAATGAAACATTTATTTAAATGTTTTTGAAAATCTACTTAGCAGCATAATAATCTGTGTTAAAAATTTGTGTTCCAAACATATACTTTACTATAACTCATTTAATTCATCTGATTGACAAACATAAATAATCTTATAACTCTATTCTGGAAGAAATGTCATGTGATATATTTTAAAGCAGTAGGTTAGCATGATTGTAAAATCTGGTTACCAATATGTGTTTGCTGTGCATTATTTTGTATAAAGCAGACAGATTTATTCTAGGGACAGCAAGTAGGATAGTGCTCTACTAACACACAACTCAGTGAGATCAGATATATATATATATATATATATATATATGTGTGTGTGTGTGTGTATGTGTGTGTGAGTGTGATGGCTTTTTTTTTCTGAGAATCTGCATAACTATCCAATATGATTTATAATAATTTCTATGAATACAATATTTTACTCTATTGACAAAATGAATGTTTGCCACAAGTTTTAATAAGTTTCCCGCCAAAATGTTAAGGGAGACAATCTGGGATGTGGGCTGTCTCATGCATAGTGTCCATGAGTTTCCTCAGAAGCTTCACTCACAGAATTTTCACAGAGAAACTGAAAGCAGTTAGTATAAACATTGACAAGGTTATCACACTGACACACCACAGATTCAGGAAAAATATTCATAAAATATGTCAGTTATGATGAGTTTGGATGATGTAGTTTCTTGTAGCAAGTAAATATCTTATTTTAGAAGGCATAGAAAATGAAACATTTATTTAAATGTTTTTGAAAATCTACTTAACAGTAGCATAATAATCTGTGTTAAAAACTTGTGTCCCAAACATATACTTTACTATAACTCATTTAATTCATCTGATTGGCAAGCATAAATAATCTTATAACTCTATTCTGGAAGAAATGTCATGTGATATATTTTAAAGCAGTAGGTTAGCATGATTGTAAAATCTGGTTACTAATATGTGTTTGCTGTGCATTATTTTGTATAAAGCAGACAGATTTATTCTAGGGACAGCAAGTAGGATAGTGCTCTACTAACACACAACTCAGTGAAATCAGATATATATATATATATATATATATATATATATATGTGTGTGTGTGTGTGTGTGTGTGTGTATCTATGTATATGTGTGTGTGTGTGTGTGTGTGTGTGTGTGTGTGTGTGTGTGTGTGTGTGTGTATGTATATGTATGTGTGTGTCTGTATTTATGTGTGTGATGGCTTTTTTTTTTTTTTTAGGTAATAACGCAGGTGTTTCTGAGAATCTGCATAACTATGCAATTTGATTTATAATAATTTTTATGAATACAATATTTTACTCTATTGACAATAATGAGTTTAAGTAAATGCTCATATACAAACAATTCAAGATTTTTTTGGAAGCTGTTGATAGAATTCACATGACAGAAAATAGATGCATCTTAATGCATGTAATGTCTGAATCATATTAGCCAAAGTTTTTGATTTAAATGAATGTTAGAACATAATTTTCCCTCCTCTTGATTTCTAACATTAAGATTATTTGAATGCTATTAGAATTCAAGTGTTATATATTACATAGATCTATATAATAGTATGAACAGTTTAAAAAAAAAAAAAAAAAAAAAAAAAAGTTTATTTTAGTTTATATGATGCTGTTTTACCAAATGTGTAGTTTTGTCTTGATAGATAATTGAAATGAAAACTGTTAACCTCAGTTAAATATAACTAGTATTAAATTGATAAGGTGGTAGCTGAGGCACTGCTGCTTAGGGTAGGGGGTTAACTTGAGTAGTAAATACTGCTCTAAGTTGGAGTTTTCAACTCCAGGCGGGATGCAAGGTTTAATCCTTACATTATTTTCACTTGTTCATTGTTATATGTATATAGTTTTGACATCCACAATATATTTTGTACACTCATTGTCACTACAAACAAAATTGAATCCTATACAAAATCCCATAAGAGATTTAATAAATACAGCTATATTTAAAGGTACACCTAAAAGAGGAGATGTAACATTATTTATCTTGTTATTTGTTATTTCGATCATAAGATTCTTGAGTTTTAAAAATGCCAAATGACATCTTTAAAAGGAATTTCTTTAAACATTAATGGATTGAATAATCCGTGTAAAAGGGCAAGCCTAATAAGATACATTAATCTACACAAGGCCAATCTAGTCTTCCTGCAAGAAACCCATCTCTTGAAAAAGATATTGATAAACTAGCCACTAATAAGTATGCAATATTGGTTAGTTCAGAGCACACTCAGAAGAAAAGAGGAGTGGCTATTTTATGGAATAAAAGTATGCCCATTCCTAAAACCATTAAGTCTTATCAGGATGACAAAGGAATGTTTTGTATGGTTACAATACAAATTAATGGGAAGACTTACACTTTAATTAATGTATACTGGATACCTGGAATTGGTATTAATACAGTGAAACATCATATTGATAAGATCATATCATTCTCTATAGGGGATATTATTTTAGCTGGTGATTTTAATTGTATACTACATGAAAGTGATACTACCACTATAAAGAAAAGAAGAATTACATCTAATGCAAAACATTTAAATGATTTTGCTAATTCTTATCATTTGAATGATATTAATAATCAGATAGAGTCAAAATCATTACCATACACCTTTTTTTCTAACAGATACAAAACGTATTCAAAAATAGAAAGGGTCTTTATTTCTAACCAGATGGTAACAGATTTAATTAATTCCAAAATCATTTCATGTCCTATATCTGATCATAACTCAATTGTTTTTGAATTCATGATAAAAATACTCATAATGTTCAGATCAAAAGGATACCAGCATACTTAACTCAGCTAAAAGACTATAAAGAATATATACTTTCAGAAGTACAACATTTTCTAGACATAAATAATACTCCTGAAGTCTCCATTGTCTATGTTTGGGATGCCTTAAAATCATATCTATATGGACAAAGTATCAGATGGTATAATAACAAAAGGAAATCTTGGGATAAGGAATTGTTAGATATTCAAAGTAAACTAGACTCTTATAAACATAATAATAAAGAAAATATTATGGACAAGAAAGTTATTGAAGACATAAACAAACTAAATGAGAAATACAAAGAAATTTTAACTCATAAAGTTAAAATAACTTTAGAGAAATACAAGTTTTTGTCTTATTCAATAAGCCCCAAATACTTACATAGACTTAAAAATAAAACAAAAAGATTGAATAAACAAAACCATATCAAAGAAAACTTTTCTCTAAGGAAAAAGAAGAATGTTTCTAGTATACCAGAAATACTGGATGAATTTAGAAATCACTTTCACAAGATTAACCATAACAACATTAACATGGAACCTAAAGATAAAATAAAGGAGTTTATAACCACAAACATGAATAGAAAGCTTAATAAACAACAGATTAAACTATTGGACAAGTGTATTTCATATACAGAAGTTATTACACAAATAAATAAGCTTAAATCAAACAAAGCACCGGGTAATGATGGTATTATACCAGAGATATATAAAATCCTTTCTAAAACTACATATTCATTAATACATAAGGTTTTTATTCTGGCCCAAACTGAGTTAATAACCCCCCCCATCTTGGCAATATACATTTATTTCACCAATTTTAAAACCTAATAAAGATCCAACTAGATGTTCTTCATATCGACCCATCTCATTACTTAATGTTGATTATAAAATGTTTATGAGTATTTTGCTGATAGATTGAAGACAATTATCCCGGCATTATAGACATAGATCAGACGGGCTTCATTGTAAATAGAAATACTTTTGATAATATAAGAAGAACTTTAACATTAATTGATTTTGCAAATAGGAAAAGAAAGATTTAACACTTATTAGTCTTGATATAGGTTCAGCATTTGATTCAGTAAGTTGGGACTATCTGTTTACCTTACTGAAGTGCACAAATTTCTCTGATGCATTTGTAAATTTAATTCAGCATTTATACAAAGGAACGCTGGCTTATATTAAGGTAGGAACATATGTTTCACAAAAAATACCCATTCTTAAAGGTACAAAGCAAGGATGTCCACTTTCTCCACTATTATTCACTTTAGTAATGGAGCCTTGGGCTAATTTGATTAGAAACAGTACTGACATAGCGGGTTTTGAAATAGAAGAAAATACAACATCAAAAATTCAACTTTTTGCAGATGATGTTCTAATTACATCAGCAGGATCTAATTCTTCTATGCAGTCTTTATTTGATAAAATGATGAATTTTAAAAGTATTTCTGGTTTAATATTCAATGAAGAAAAACTAAAATACTACCTATATATACACGAAAAAATACTCTCATTAGTGATTTTACTAAATATGTACCCAACTCAGGTCAGATAACTTATTTAGGTATAATACTATCTAAAGATATTAAATCTATTATATATAATAACTATAATACCTGTTTTCTTAATATACAAAATCTTTTTAATACCTGGAATAATATGTTTTTACTATGGAGGAGAGACTTACAATTATTAAAATGATAATATTCCCCAAGATTTTATACTTAATACAATCAATAATACTTTCACCTACAAAAATAACTATCAAGAAACTGAATACACTAATGTTAAATTTCTTATGGGCACCTAATAGACCTAGGATTGCATTAAAGAAACATACTAATAGCTGGTCTCAAGGGGTATTTCTTTTCCAGACTTTAATTTATATATTATCTCTTCTATTATAAAAGTTATTACTTTATTAATAGATCGGTCATATGTCGCAAAATGGAAAGATTATTGGGAGCTAATTAGTATGCACTTCATGAAAATCTCCTTAACACATAAAAATATGATTATAAATAACTCCATGTTGTGGTTGCTAAAGGAATTTTGTACTTCACCTATTACACCTACACATATGGTCTGTTACCCATTAAATATTATTATTAGTTATCGTAACTTTATATTCATGCACCCTAAGTATAGGGAATGGAATTTTATTGTATTCCCTATAATTTATACTCAGGGTATGCTTATGTCATCTACTTCTGAAGGAGCTCATTTAGCTATAGATAATAATCTAAAGTACTGGTATCAGCTGATATCTGATAATAAAGTTAAAAATCTAGATTTCTTAAAACAAGAATTTGATCTAAGAGAAACTTGCTGGTTAGAGGTTCAGATCTTTAGACAACATCTCATTGATAGAATAGATCTAATGTCTATAACAGTTAAAGAATCTATTCCAAAACTGATTGATTACTTGATAATAAATTTACAGCATAAAGTTTCTGATAAAGGTAAACTTTCATATATACATAAAATTATCAGCATAAAGTTTCTGATAAAGGTAAACTTTCATATATACATAAAATTATCAGACAAGAAACTTTTTACAATGTAGATTCATACTGGAATTATTTCACCTCTATTAATGGGGACCCACCAACTCAACAAGATAAACAATATATATTGGAATCTGCTTATAGAACTACATCTTCCATTGTCTGGAGACTTTATACATGGAAATTTTTACATAGATCTTTTTATACACCTTTGATGATGAATAAAATTAATAATAAAGATAATCTATGTAAGAGATGTAATGTAGAAATTAATGCTGACTGGGCTCATATGTTTTATGACTGTATGAAGTTGAAAGAATACTGGAAGTCAATTAATGAATTTTTGCAGGCTCTTTTTACAGATAATTCATTATTTCTAAGTCTCTTATATTATTCAACACACCTGTACCTCAATGTGTTAAAAAGATTAAGCTTCCCTTGTTATGGTCTATCCTAGCAGTGGCTAGGAAAATAATAACTAGAAATTGGATTTCAGATACACCTCCTTCGTTCAATGAATTTAAAAATGTTATGAATATAATGTGTCATATGGAAATAAGCACAATTAGAATGAGAACAACTAGAAAAACATCACATTTTATTGTATGGGATAATTTACAAAATTTGTTAAAAAAATTCTAATTTCAATAGCACAGTATTTTAGTTTAATTAATTGATCTGATTGTAGTGGATGTCTTTGTAAATACTTTAGTTGTTTTGTTGAATATTATAATAATACCTATTTTTAATTATTTGTATAAAATTGTTATGATATTTCTCTTATATGTTAAAACAATAAATTTGTTTTAAAAAAAAAGAAATATATGAACTTGAAGTACTACAATATCTTTAGCATACCACAAATAAACACACAGTGGAAACCTGGAAAAAACACAACTATTTTCACTTCTATGACATAAGACAAATATTCACCTGTTGGACAACAGATTGCAGTGTTTCATAATATTACAACTAACAAGCAGAGGCCTCAATAAAACTACTACCTTTTTTGTTTTACTCGGGCAAAGAAAGGAATTTTTTTGATTAGAGAACAATAAATCTTTTTAAAGAAAATATTGGGAAGTTTGCTTTCACCCTGTCAGCTCCTGTGAATGTGCTCCCTTATACAGTAGAAGATGAAACACTCACATTTAGAAAAATAGTTAAAAGTGTTCAGAAATCAAAGTCAGGCCATGCTATGTTAGCTCATATTTTGCTTTACTATTCCAACAATAACGAAGGCGCACCTTTCTTGGTAATATCTGTCTATGTAAGCCAAACTGGCAGTGTAAGAAATCTAAAAGTAGGACATGTGCTTTAAAACAGACTCTTGCTGTTCTCTCCAATATCCATTCTTTTTCTTGTGATGCAATATCTGGTATAATAAAAGTGTGTATGGCAGTCAGCACTTTTATTTTTTTTATTATTTTTATATATTTGTTAACCATGTAAGCCCACAGTTAAGCAATGTCTGGGTTAAGTGACTTGCTCAGAGTCAAACAAACACTAAACAAAAGGAGGTGAAAGGAATCAAATCCTGTACTCTTTGGCTACAGGAAGCAGCCCATTAACAATCATCTGCATGAACTGCCAAACACTACTAAAACTCATTTTCTGTTAAGCTTTAAGAATGAAATAATCAATCACTGCATTTCCAACATGATGCTTGTGTCTTTGGATTTCCAATATAAATGAGACTGGCCTTCGGAGGGAACAAGTAGACAATGTTTACCCATAAATTACATTATTTTCATCTTATCTACCAGTAAATTCTGTACAAGTTATACTGTGATTCCAGAGGCTCTAGGATCTGTGTTGCTTTTCCTGAGCTGAGAAATCTGACCTGAATCTCACATACATGACTTTCAGATGTCACCATCTGCTATGCTCCAGGAAACAACAGCATTAATTTACACATCATCTGGACATGGTATTTGCAATTACCTAAAGGTCTCCCTAAAAATGAGTACTAACTTTTTCTACAAAAACTGACGGTTCAGTCCTTAGTAATACTTGTTGATACAGGCAAACTGCTTATTTGAAAAATATCTTTCCACAAATCTTATGCAATTAATAATTATATCATCACTTATTATGTACATCTAACTAATACTTGAACTGCACATGACCAGACTGACTACACATACACAACTCTAACAAGTTTACCTAGCATTTCAGAGGGCATGACTTAGTCAATGACTAGTAGCAGTAAGAACAAATTCATCACCCTGCCAGCATCCTTTATTAATAAACTTGTGCATGAAGACTAATTAAAGGCAGAGGTGAAATACTCCTAGAGTCTGCCTTCTCTATGCTCAGCTGTCCTCACTTAACAGAGGATAAGCCAAGTGCATCAAAACTGCAAAGGAGAATGTAAACTCAGGTGACTTTAAGAACAGAAAAAAAAAATCCTGTGCTAAAGATTCAGCTGAATTTACTGGTTCTTCACATTCCTACTGTAAAAGCCTCTAATCCACATATTGCTTCTGGTGAGATGTTGGTTTTCTTATTCATCGCAAGACCCAGAAAGCCAATGTTGTTCTATTTCATACTGGAATCATTCCCGACTGTTATCCAAACTAATCACGGACTGCCCATTGTGGTTATTTGACCCTTCACCAATGTCAAACAAAACAAATCAATTTTATTTAAATCTTTTGAGTTTATTCCCCATTCTGAGGGGGGAAAACAGCACAGCAAACATGTCTCTTGATAGATTTTTTTTCCAGGCATAAGTACTTACTTATCGCAGTTTTAAAACCCTTCTGGAATCCAGGGCAACTGAAGATGAAAGTACTCTAAATGGCTAACCCCTTTCACCATCAAAGGACACACTTTTATCACAACATTCTTGCAAAACCAGGTAATATCATTGCTGGAAAATATAACATTGGTTTACTCCTAGTCCCAGTTTTCTTTATTTTAAGGCAGAAATCCCCATGGCAATATTTTTCTTAATAAAACGCCTAGGTAAAATATATATATATATATATATATATATATATATATATATATATAATTTTATTTTATTTTTTTGCTTTCCTTGTTGAAAATAAATTCTAACATGTGCTATACTAGTCCTGAATGACAGCAATGCCAGTACAATAAACAATGGCAACAATTTGATTCTACCTTTTATAAAACATAAGGCAATACCATGCTATTTTATTTGAACGTTATATTTTCCAGTTTTACCAATTTTTAGGGGCTTAAAATAGTGTTAAAATGGTTATGAGTTACGACCGAAAATATAACTTACATTAATAAAATATGATGTACTGACCAAGTATGACTAAAGATGCTGTATTATTTAAACAATGCAGTAACCACATTTTTGTATGTCTCCAAACCATATCAAAACTTTTAATAAATCTTATTCTGACTATAAATGCAATTTCCTATATAATAAACCATTAAGCTAAAGCCATTAATTAAACAAATGACTTAAACAATTACTAACTAAACAGTGCCACAAATCAAAGAAAATGTTCTTCCTTGTGCTTGTTATAATAATGGTGCGAAGCAAGAAATCAAAAAAATCTTGTTTCAATATCTTTCAAGCCAGAAATGGGTGACTTGTGGTACACCACCCAAACACTTGCTGTTGGTACTTTTTTGTATCTTGTTCCTACAGCTATTATTATAACCCCAGACATTTTAACTATTCCTTTGAACATAACACTAATCTGAATAAAAACTACCCTCACACGACATGTACACTGTAATGGTTAAATACTAAAAAGCTTACAATATTAAAAAAAAACTATTCAGTGTCTTCCTCAACTACAAGTAGGAAACACATTTACAGTTTCAGCCCAAATGCAGTCCCAGCTATTTGATTATTCATATTAACTGACCAGAACATAATTCCTAAAAAAACAGTTAAATCGTTTGCATTTAATGCACTGAATACATTACTGATATTCAGATCAGTTCATCTGTAATTAATGTTTCACATGCTTTTTTTTTATTACAGCAGTGTAATGCCATCCTCCATGTGATCCAGGAAATGTATTAAAGCATGTTGATTTAACGAACTATTTATTAAATATTACAGCAGACTGACTTGCAGGTATATGCAATTCAACATATTCCTACGATATTTAAATTAAACTAATGACGATATTATTTTCTATCCCAACACCTTTGGCGGGCAAACCCTTCTATAAAAGCCCTACATATAAATGTAGTCATGCCTCTATTCTGTAGTAAACTAGTCATATTCTTTCGGAAATCCAGAATGGGAATTGCTGCAAATCAACCCTCAAATGAAGCATTTAAAGAAAATTTCAGTACAAAATGTAGATGTTTGTGTATCATATTTTAAAACAACAGAAGGGTGTCATATGCTTGGGGGTGAAATCTTATGAAATGCTAAATAAATTTCTGTCCTAACCAGAAAGCTGATACAAAAATGGTGCCATGTTTTGTTAAACAGAGTCTACAACTTATCCATCTATCTCACACATAGTATAGGCAAGACTAAAGTAAGCATTTGTGCAGATATGTGTGTTTTTTGTGTTTTATTTTTTTATTTCTCTACCAAAGATCCAGACACTGGGCTTCTACCAAAACTGATATACCTGTCACTAGGAATTAAGCTATCCTGCAGCAGTGCCATTCAATGATTCAATACAGGGGGTCTGACACATAGTCAAAGCAGATTACAATCAAGTAATGCCTGTGTAAACTCAGGTAAGGAGTTAACCATCCACACACACACACAATCTAGACCACCCAAGTGAGTGCGTGTCAGAAACAAAACACAATTAAATTAAATGCTCAGTCATTTCAGCATTCACATTTAAAAATTGTAGCTATTACACTCAATAATATAATAGTCACTTTCAATGACATTTATACTCAAACAAAAACAAGACACAAATGACAAATGTACCTCATATATATATATATATATATATATATATATATATATATATACACACACACACACATTTTATATATATATATATATATATATATACATATATATATATATACATACATACATATATATATATATATATATATATATATATATATATATATATATATACATATATATATATATATATATATATATATATATATATATATATATATATGCCTTGGCACAGAACCTGTTGTAAAGGAACAGGTTTGAAAGCATGGCACCTCACCAGCAGTTACACAGTTAAAACAAGGCTTGCACACAAATGTGCCATGAACCACAGTTCAGACTATGTCTGTGTTTGTACCTGTACTAATACTACTGAACTATTATGCATGTACATTCATATAACCTACGCAAATGAAAATCAGCATTGTGGCATACTGGGTAACATTACAAAACACTGCAAGAAAAAAATAAATTAAACAAAGGTCAAAGAATCATAGCAACCTGCTGGAAAACACATGAAATGTATGGATAAGTCCATGACTCTGATGGCTTTATAAATGGTCAAGCCATAAGTAACGTTAAGTCGCAATCCACATTTTTAAATCCACTCCTAATGTGCATCCTGGGATTATCTAGAATTACTAATTACAAGGTTACACTCTCACAACAAAAACTGTCAGAAGTATCTTTAAACTCATCATTCTAAATAATCAAAATCATAAGCCAGTGCTGTTTATTCAAAAGCATTTGCAGATGGAATGTTGTCTATGGCATACTTATAGCCCTTGCTTCTTGACAGATTTGATGTATGCATTATACAAAAAATAGGCAAAACTTGACCTTGACATAATGGGTTTAGTAATACAATTGCGACAAACAATGGCAATGATAGATCAATTAGAAAGTTATATACAGTATGCATCATTCTGATTTGTTAACAAGTTAATGCATGCCACTTTGCGATAACAACACTAACCTACACCTTTAGCCGTTACTGCAACCAGAAACCTTTCCTACGAATAATTTAACAACAAAGCGGAGTATACCAAGAACTGCAAGCAGTTTTGTCTCAGCTAAACTGTACAATGAATTTCAGACAATACAGAGTAGTTGTCATCATGACAAAATGAGCCTAGCAAAATTCTCAAAACTCAAGTTTCCATAGGTTTCCTCCTATTTTCACTAACCTTTCTCTCTATGCACATTTATCTGCAAGTAAACTAGTCGAATTTAGCAACAAAAAATATTTACTGGTCTTATAACACATACTTCCAACATACAATGTTCTGAAAATACACATGCACATAAACTATGGAACAAACTTTCACTTAGCTTATAAAACTTCATTAATTAAAAGCAACTAAGTACTGCATAACTTTAAATTATCAGCATTTCTAAAAGAACAGGCTGTAAAGATAAATCAAACTACTATGCAAGTCAGTACACAGCACATCTTAAATATTTTATTAGGCAAAAGAGCTCCAAGTGAAAGATATCTGGGGGCTTGAATCATATACTTTCCTTCATATTAAAGATTGTTAATATACAGATCACCAGAACATGTCAACTGTAACACTATCAATCTAATGTTATACAGACAAAACAACCACCACCAGCAGTGAAAGCATGCAAATTGGTTAAGTCTAAAATACAGAATTAAACAATTCCTCCAAACCAGCAGGGTCCTTTTTTACATGTGGCATGCTGATGGTGTCCTTGTTTCTAATGTTTATTTATACAGCATCACTTTGATCTTTTTTCTTTAGCAAAATTCCTGTTATACAGCTTAAACAATCCAAATATGTACAAAGTGGCTACTGGGCCACAGCTAAATTTTTACCTCCACTCAAGCATAACTTAATAAAAGTTCCACATTTGAGAAGAAATGCATAAATCATGTATACAGAACTCAGCAGGCTTTAAATCTATGATTTTCTTGAAAGGTACTGTTGGGGGAAAACAGGACTTGAGTAAATAACATCTTGAATGAGATTTTACACTGGTTTTCTAGCTACACCATTTTAGATTTTGTAACCGTTTCTAAATGATTCCTTTCCATTAGCAATTGGAAGTATCTTGAATAAACTCTGCACTGTGATGCAAGAAATTGAACAAGCAGCTACATCTAAAAACATTTGCTCTGTGTGACTGCTGTACTATCACTGAATCAAAAGCTTAGTTGTTTTTATTCTGTGAGATATAATCTTATCAAAGCTTACCTTCTTGGGCAGTCCTAGTGAGTGGCACATTAAAGAAAAAAGTGCTCCAATGTTAGAACCATGTGTCTCATAATAAACAGAGCAAGATTTTTCTCTGGCCTGTTGACACAAAAAGTTGTATTTCCATTTGACTGTGTGTGTGTGTGTGTGTTTGCGTGTGTCAGGCAGGGAAACAAATCTTAAAAGGAAAAGTTAAAAAGGAAGTGGCTTTTCTGACTCCAGTTTTGTTCTACAGTCAGCCTTGACCGGACTACTTAAAGCTGACACATTATTCACTTTTTTTTACATCCCTCATAATTTCAGGTAAGAATACAAAGTGCCTGAGATTTTTTCTCTTTTGTGATTTTTTTCTTTTTTGGGGAGGGGGTGCATTCTTTCTGTGTTCATCATGGTTAGCTGCTCCTTTCAGCAGTATGCCTTTGTACTTTTTTGTGGACTCTGTATTGCATAAAGAGTGTTAGCTTTTTCTCATATCCTGGTCCAGGAATTGCAGACATTTTGTGATTAGAAGTGTTAAATACAAAAGGAAGAAAGCTAACAATGAAAACATATAGTACCCCCACCCCCCACCCATAAGGATTTATAAGATCCAAGAGGGGTGCATTATTGTCTAGATGCATTCTCTTTGATCAGGCACAGTGCACCAGAAAAGCTTCTCAAGATATGAAAGCAGCTTTATTCAATAAATGGTAAGCAGCAAACTCACAGACTAGTATGCAGGACCATTTAAACCAAAACATGCTAGTGGTCAATAAGGGGTATTTTAAGCAAAATATGAATTTGGAACTATGTGGTCACTAACGGATCAGACTTTTCTGCTGACAGCAGGTAACCAAACAAGTAAGGGCCTGATTCAATGCAGAAAACACATAAATACTCCACAACTGTCACATCAGTACTTAAAAAAAATTCAAAATAAGAAACCAGCAACAATAAATCAAGGATATTTAATTCAATGACACTCTCGGGGCCTGAATAATTCTACAAGACACTATCCGATATATACAGGTTATGAATGGTTAGTAACACTTCCTCCATATTTAATAGTATTACCACCAGATTTATAAAGAATATCATGACTCCAGCTATGACCAGAGAATTGAGTCTCCTTCTACCCACTTCTTTAAAATGCATGTGTCCATGTGTACCTTTTTAAAGCAGGGCTACACTAATATAATGACCAGAATACATTCAATAAGCACAGAATAAAATAAATTCTGTAAGTGCTTAAGTCACTGGGCAAAATGACTGCATTAAATTCCTTCAGGCAAATACAGAAGTGTCAGCTTAAATGTGCTATTTGTAAAGTGCTACCCCACAGTATTCTAAAATAACTCACCACATATGAATTTACATATGCATTTACAATAGAGTGCAATTTACACAGACTCTCACAAGTAGACTAACAAAACTATGGTACTTAAAATGAATTAAATATAAGCTCAGTGGTGATACAACATAGAATTTGCTCATAAAACAAGTCAAGAATTCTAGAAATGCTAATCTAAACAGACTCATAACTGGTATATTTTCTGCCTGCCAACCAAAGGGCTATAAGCTACTCGAGATAAATCAAGTGGCACACCAGAAGTCTACCAGAATGCAATGCCTGTACTTTGGGGACAAGAAGCTAAAGCTAAAACCTTGCTTCTAACAAGATATCAAGAGGTGAAAAGTCTTGCAGACGGCACTGCAAGTGAAAAGGGATCCTCAACGTAAACTACACCATATACTGCGTGAGAAGATAATATGGAAATATATGCTATGCATTAAAAGCTACTTTGAAAAATAAATAAACTGTGAGATAAGGCATAATGAAGCAAGTTGAAACTGCAGCGATCTCATAAAACACTGAATGTCAGGAATAGTTTGAACAGTGATAAAGAGGCCAGCATGCTGACAATCTAAACCAATCCCATAAGTATGCTTTTATTTAATCAGGGAGAAGTGCTGGCAAAAAATTCAAAAAGATGGTCATTATTTAGTTGGTGGATATCTTCATATAATAAATGAAATCTTACATGTACGTGAGTTTTGACATCATAAATAATGCCACACTGTACAGATGCCAAATAATGTAACTACAGCAGTGTTCCTGCAACAAAGAATAAAAACAAAAATACTAAATGATGCACATTAACGTTCTCTATAGTGTAGCCCCAGTTTAATATATCTACTTCTTATCTAAAGTGCTTCACTAACAATGGAGTAATCTATTATGGCAGCATATTAACATGAAATATAATTAGTCAAAGTTATCTGTTTCAACAATATGAATTACTGTATTTAAAAAGATTAGACTTGTGCAAATATTACTGCAATCAAACAAGACTGAATCTCAATGAATCTCAAAATGTGTTTCAAAAAGATCTTCTTTCCAACATAGAAAAAAGTCTCAGGTAGATGTAAACAAGAACTAACATTTCATAAGCACAGTTAAACCAGCTCAGTTGCCATTCATACATATCCTAAAAACAAAAAAGATCACAGGGTGCTGGGACTGATTTTTGGAGATGTCGTCATCTCTCTTTTTGTGTAGGACATATTCATGGGGCGATCTAATACCTCACAATCACTGAGACTTAAGATGCATACATGAAATATTATAGTTTGGTGTTAAGTTTAAATTATAAAGCTTCCCTGCTCCATTTTCAGCAACAAAATGCCTACAGTTGAAGGTTCCCTGAAACAGTACATTTTTTTTGATATTAAGGCATTATCAATCACATTTTCCCCCTAGGTTATTTTGGTCTCTCTACCTGCTAACCATCAAAGCCTCCCATGCTATTCAGGAGTCCCCAGCACTAGGATAAGAGCTAATCAGAAAAGCAGTCATTCAAGCAGCCATAGAGGTTGCTTGCACCAAAGCAGGCATACCAGAAATGAAGGTGTTTCTAGTTAGGCCTTAATCCTGCCTCTGGTGGCATACATGCCTATTCCCCTCCCATGGTGTGTGCTACCACCCAAAGACAATGTGGGCTGCCATCAACAGTTTGATTGCATCAAGGCCATGACCCTAGTACTGACCATTTTGTTGCCTCGCAAACCTATGCTTGCTTGGTGGTGGTTGGCTGAGCAGCACTGCTATTACCTCCCCCTACAATATTCGCACTAGCATCAGATGTGCACTCCCATCCTCCTGCACTTGATTCTTCCACTGCCCAAGCTGCTACTCAGACTAGGGTCATCTGGGTTGTAATCAAGGCTTCACTCCTTCATGCCACAGAGTCTGGCAATGCATAATCACATTACATGAAAACTATGGTGCATGATTTCAGCACACAGTGTATCTTTGGTGTGGCCAGTTACAGCTGTCACAATTTGCCCAGCAGTTCAGCTAAAACTATTTAATGTAACACCTGAAACTGAACATACAACATTATACTTTATGAGTGGGCTAAGATTTCCCTTCACCCAACCTACAGTTAAATGTGTGTTTTACAGACTGCTATAACAGTGCTAACTTCAATTTCAAGATTCTTCCCATCCTGGAAGAAACCCAAATATCGGGAGACAAGGAAGAAAGATCAAACTGATGAAGCAAATGAGAAAATTCAGCTTCCCCTGGCAATCAACAAAGAGGAAGAAGAAAGAAAAAAAATCTAAGAAGTCACCCAGAATGTATGACCATGGAAGCATGGGCACTCTTGCAGAAAACCTAGCCTGCAGCCCAAAGCCTGGGGAAATTTAAATTATACTGAACAAAAAGTCTACAAAAAGCAAAAATAATACTCAAATAAAAGGGACTGCTGAGGTTGCAGGTTTAACTTAATGTCATGATCTTTGGAGATTTCCACTAGAACTTTATTAGTTTTATTAATTTTCATAAGTAACCAAGAGAGTTCAAGTTTATCCAAATTGTGCAGTAAAGGAGATTAGCTTTTTTCTTTAATCAAAATATACATATGCATGTGCTGTATCCGGTGCTGGGTATGAAGATTCCCACTGCTTATTACAGCTCCCTGGTGCATGTTGTTATAATAATTTTAATACGCAATGCAAGTATTTCAAGACAAACTAAGGTTTCATTTCAGCACCTTGTTAGCATAAGAAGTTTCAAATCTACAGCTGTAAGATTCTCTTTCAAGAGAAGGCAGTTTTGATTACCAAATACTGCTTTTGCTTTTTAATTGATTGCGTGCCTGGCAACATTTGTCACTCATCCGTGGTTACAAACCTCAAAGTTCTTCAGTTTTAGTGTTACATCTGTAAGTCTTAAACAGTTGTCAACAATACATTAACAGAATCAGGGAAAAAAACACGATCAGTTCTTCATACATTTTTTTAAAAACTGGCAATAAGCTAGCAGTAATATAAGGCAGTGTTATAACTAGACCTCATCCATTTCAAAATACTGATGAACCACAGTTCAAATGTCACAGAATATGGATGCACTCACAGAATATGGATGCACTCACTCTCATGAGGTACACAGCAGCACTCTGAAACCCAAATTTAATAGGCTTCATCCACATCAAACAGCTGTAAATTAGCCATTTCTATTGCCCACTGCACCTAGAACAGAGGGATATTATACGTAGACATGCATTTCATACGCGCGTGTGTGTGTGTGTGTGTGTGTGTGTGTGTCTATATATATATATATATATATATATATATATATATATATATATATATATATATATACATACATACATACATATATATATATATATATATATATATATATATATATACATATATACATATATATATATGGTTCTACCTGACATAATCGAAACCACACAACACCGACAACCACATCACCGACACCACATATTCGACAGTCCATAAACACGAAACCACACATAACCGACAACGAAATAACCGACGGTACACAAACACGAAACCCCATACAAAACAAAACACATCCCCATTCCACAAACCACACACACAACACAAGCACACCAAAATCCTTACAAGCCCACACTAAACCTTACCCTAACCCTAAGGTCCGTCACTATCGCACACTTACCTACCGCTCCTAACCTAACTCACTTAACCCGCCCTATCGCTCCTAACCCTAACTCACTTAACCCGCCCTATCGCTCCTAACCTAACTCACTTAACCCACCCCTATCGCTCCCTAACCCTAACTCACTTAACCCACCCCTATCGCTCCCTAACCCTAACTCACTTAACCCACCCCTATCGCTCCCTAACCCTAACTCACTTAACCCACCCCTATCCCCACAGACCGTCAATCTCCACACTTACCTGCCTCGCACCCTAACGTCCGTCACTACCGCATACTCACACAGCCTTTCCCCATGTCGGCATCCTCGGCGTTGGTGTTGTCATCCGTCGTGTCGGTCTTCTGCATTGTCGATGTTCTGCAACCCGCGATTCGCGTCGGTCTTCTTCGCTTTCGATCTTCTGGAGCTCCGGATTCCGATGTCGGTCTTCTCAGCTGTCGGCGAAGTCAGGTAGAACCATATATATATATATATATATATACATATATATATATATATATATATATATAGGTCTACTTCAGAATGTCGACCATTCAGAATCCCAACTTTCATATGGCCGACACCATATGATCGACATCCCGAAAGACCGACATCCTGAGATAGCACCATTTACCTACCTGAAAACACAGTAAAATTGTGTTATGCAAGCCCCCTGCAACCCCCACACCCTCTGCTACTTAAATATTCTCACTCCGAGATGCAGAAAAGGGGAATCTCCCAGTCCCGCACTGTAGCGGGATCTCCGTTATCATTTGTCGGCCTTTCAAACATTCGCTCATATGGTGTTGGCCATATGAGTTTCGAACATTTGAAGTTCAAACAAATGAAGGGCTCCCATAAATATATATATATATATATATATATATATATATATATATATATATATATATATATATATATATATATATATATAAATAAAATGGGTCCCCCTTCATATGATCGAACTTTCAAAAGTTCAACTTTCATATGGTCGAGACCATACGATCAAACTTTTGAAAGTTTGAACGTTCCTAACGGAGATCTCCATGAAGCACAGAACGGGAAGATTTCCCTTTTCTACACTATATATATACCAATTTTTTTTTTTACTTTTTTATTAGATGTTTGAACTTTCAAAAGTTCGATCATATGGTCTTGGTCATTTGAAAGTTGAACTTTTGAAATTTCAAGCATCTGAAGTAGATCCATATACAGATATATTACAGATATATATATATATATATATATATATACACACACACACACACACACACACACACACACACACACACACACAACATAAATACAGACATAGATACACACATACACACAAATATATATCAACCTAGATGGCCCAGGTTCAAATAGCAGCCCAGTGGAGAATCAAACTAGAAAATGTAACATGCTGGGGAGACAGACAGCTGTGTCTGCTACAGAATTGGCACCAGGAAGACTGAGGGTGCTGCAGCAAGGCTATATGAAGGGCTTGGGGCAAACACCCAACAAGCAGCAATTCTGCATGCTGTAGCTAGGACTGGCACGTGTACAGAAGTGTGCATGGGTCAGCTGCTGGTTTGTGGGAGTCTTTTTTTCTCCAAGCTGCCAGGGGATAATGAGAAACTGGGTAAGAGAAAAAGAATGTCATGCCAAATATAACACTGGAGATGAACTGCCTAATTTTCAAGTCTAAGGACAATTTGGCACCATACTGCTGTTGGGTCATTCACCCATCTAGCAGTGAACTTTGGTGTTCAGGTAAAATGGACCACTGGCCAGAGATGTTAAAGTGAGGCTCCAATTGACTATCTTGATTGTTAGAATTGCCTAGCAAAGAGAGGTTCAATAAAAATGACAGCTAAAAAGTTAAATTAGTATTTCTTCCACCAGTAAAAAATATCCACTTTGCTGTAATACAGAAACAGAAAATGAAGCAAAAATGACAATATAAACAGACTTGAGAGACAGAGGTACAAGTAGGTACAGTGCAGTCAAAGATAGCATGGATTAGACTTGTGTTTTCCTTTAAAACAGAAAGTACAGTTGTGTACACTTACCATAAATGTAGATATTCGAGTGTATTCACTGTTGCAGTCATTACATTTGGGTTATCTGCCTGCAGGTAGCCTTCAGCTGGCCTGATTAACAAAGTCTTGGGTTCTGCATCGGTTGCTGTCTCCTCTTCCATGACGTCAGGGGTATAAAACATGCAGCCGACGTCATTACATCAGTTTTTCTTGCCCCAGATGTCAGGTTCTCCCCTAATGGGAAGCAATTAAATCTATAAATATACAAGGTTATACCTCAAACAAAAAAGCAAATACACCAAAAAGCTTTTAAGCATTGAAAAGGAGAGAAGAGGTATAGCCAAATAAAGTCAGGAGGCTTGAGGGAAGGTAACCAGGACTGCAACAGTGAATAGACTCGAACATCTACATTTATGGTAAGTGTACACAACTGTACTATGTTCTTCGTGTTTCAGTGTTGCAGTCATTACATTTGGGTAGATTCCCAAAGCTAAGGATGGGAGGAGGAATTTAGATAGCATTAGGACCAGCTATAAGGCCCTGCAAAACTGCAGTGGCAAAGCCAGCTCTGGATTTAGAGAAAAGTGGCAAATTGTAATGCTTGGTGAAAGTATGCACAGAACTCCAGGTAGTAGCTTCTAGGATGTCCCTGGCAGGTACGCCTCTGAGAAAGGCTGTAGAGGTAGATGCAGCCCTGGTTGAGTGGGATCTGATCCCCTGTGGGATATGTTTTCCATGGTGCTTATAGCAGAAGTGAATGCAATGGCCTACCCATTTGGAGATAGTTCGCTTTGAAATAGCCTTCCCCTCTGTCCCTGCAGCAAATGCCACCAGCAGTTGTTCAGATTTCCTTTGAGGTTTAGACCTGTCCAAATAGAATCTAAGTTGTCTGTGCACATCTAAGGAGTGCAGTATCCATTTCCCTTTGTTCTGTGGATTAGGAAAGAAGGTAAGCAAATGAATGGACTGATTAAAGGCCACACTGGATACCACCTTTGGCATGAAAGAGGGACTGGTCCTGAGGGACACCCTGTCCGCATGAAAGATGATGAAAGGCTCCACTGCCATAAGGGCCTGAAATTTAGATACCCTTCTTGCTGAAGTGATGGCTAAAAGGGGAGATGTTTTCCAAGAAAGGAATTTTAAATCTGCAGTAGCAGCTAGCTCGAAAGGAGGAAGACTGAGTTTCCCAGGCTGGAGTTGGAGCTCTCCTGGGTAGTCTTACATTTTTTTGGCCCCTCTGAGGAACTGCCTGAGCAGTGGAAGAGAGAAGGGAGGTTCTGTGTTACAATGATCTGAAATGGCTGAGGCATGAATTTTTATTGAGGAAAAAGACAGGTCATTGTGAAGCATCTCAGTTAAGTATTGTAAAATCTGAGGTAAATTGGGCACTGCTATGCTCATCCCTTGAGATGGGTTCCAGGCACAGAATCTTTTCCATTTTTCAGCATACGATTTTCTAGTACTAGGCCTCCTTGCCTATAAAATGACATCCATCACTGGTTTACTGAGGGATGGTAAGGGAGAGCTTAGGTAATTAGCCAGGCTGCTAGGTTTAGTGTTTGAAGCTGAGGGTGCAGAATCTGGTTCTCCTGCTGAGACAGCAGGGTAGGCGCCTGAGGCAGGTGCCATGGGGCCAACAATGACACACTGCGCAGGAGAGGGTACCAGTGTTGGCATGGCCAGGCTGGTGCAATCAAAATCATCCTTGGTTTGTCTTGTTTGATCTTTAGTAGTACTTTGGAGAGCAGAGGTAGAGGAGGAAAGGCATAAACTGAGCATCAACTTTCCAAGCTTGTCTGTGGGGAGTCCTTGCACAACATTTTTCCAATTGATAGTTCTGGGGGGAGGCAAACGGGTCTATATCTGGGCTCCCCCATTTACTTGTCAACATGTTGAAAATCCTTGGTTCCAGTTTCCACTCATGTGGGTACATGAGGGTTCTGCTTAGTCCATCTGCCAGTGTATTTAGTTTTCCTGGCAGGAATTGAGCTTGTAGATGTACTTGGTAGCTTGAGGCTGTGTTGCACAATGCAATGGCTAGTCTGCAGAGGGGGAAAGAATGCTACCCCCTGCATGTTTATGTACCACGTAACAGTGGTGTTATCCGTCTTTACAATTAATTGTCCTGGAAGAATGTGGTCCTTGAAGGCAGTCAGAGCATTCTGTACAGCTAACATTTCTTTATGATTGATGTGAAGGTGCATTTGAATTGGGTTCCATTTGCCCTGAATGCACTTCCCTACTTGGTGCACCCCCCCCATGCATAGTCTGATGCGTCTGTTGTTAGGATTTGGGTAGCAGGGGGGTAGTGTGAATGGTAGTCCCTTGTTTTGGTGGCAGGCCTCTGCCCACAAAAGGAACTCTAGGAGTAGACAAGGAATGACAGGCATCATTGCTTCCAGATCCTGAGAATGTTGACACCATAGGCTTTTTAAATACCATTGTAGTTTCCTCATATGCAGTTTTGCATATGGAATTAGAAGAATGCAGGAGGCCATGAATCCCAAGGCTTGCAGTATTTGCCTTGCAGATAGCAGGGTTTTTGTGACCACTTGTTTGAAGTAGGTTGTCAAGTGAATTTGTTTCTCTGGCATGAGGAAAGCCATCTGGGAAGTTGTATTCAAGCTTGCTCCGAGGAATATAATTTGTTGACAGGGTACCAGGTGTGATTTCATTTTGTTTACAGTGTACCCCAGACAAGTTAGCACCCTCTGTACAAAAGCCAGATGATTCAAAAGTATGTCCTGGTTTTCTGCCTGAATTAGACAATCGTCCAGGTATTGGTATATTTTATTATACAATGCCTCCTCTAAAACGTGCACGCTGATTGGCCAGCCCAACCAGCGTGCCCGTTGTAAATCCCTCAATATACTAATGGAAAAAGGTCCGGTCGCCCGGACTTTTTCCGTTAGTATAAAACACTGTCTCGCTATGTTAAAAGAGTTTAACATAGCGACACAGGTTTAAATAAAGCAACGCAGATCTCCGTTGCTTTTTTTAAAGCTGTCTCGCTATGTTAAACTCCTTTAACATAGCGACACAATGTAAAAAACGGAGATCTTGCGATCTCCGTTGCTTTTAACCTGTTCGCTATGTTAAATGAGTTTAACATAGCGAGACAGCTTTAAAATAAGCAACGGAGATCTCCGTTGCTTATTTTAAAGCTGTCTCGCTGTGTTAAACCCATTTAACATAGCGAGATAAAAGCAACGGAGATCTTGCGTTCTCCGTTGCTTTTGCCCACAGCTCTGATGTACTGCGTAGGCATGCGCAGTACATCAGAACTGCCGCGGAACACCAGACAGCTGCGGAAGGGCAGCAAAGAGGCATTATACAATGCCATTATTTAAGAAAAGTAATTATTTCTTTTCTTAAATAATGTCATTAATATAATAACACTTCTGGTGTGGTAATGCTGGATTTACCAGGTTGTCTTTGTTTGGTCCGGCTTACTCGGGACCAAACCACGCCAACCGTGGGTAAATCCAGCATTACCCACACCCAGGCGTGGGTTATTGCTATAATATTTCTTTGCCTGCAAAATGCAATGACTGGAGCTAGACACTTTGTGAATACCCTGGACACAGATAAGCCAAAGGGCAGTGCAGAGAACTGACAGTGCGTGTAGCCTGCTTTGAAGCGTAGGTATCTTCTGCAAGATTCCCTGATTGGGATGTGCAGGTAAGCTTCGTTTAAATTTAGTGTTGCCAATTAGGCATTTTTGCACAACATAGGAAGCAACTGAAGAGTCAGCATTTTGAATTTTGTAATCATCAAAAAGGTGTTTAGAGTAGGCAGGTCCAGGACAAGACACCATGAATTGTCTTTTCTGGATACCAGGAAAAATCTCGAGTAGAAACCTTGTCCCTTTTTCTCTTATGGTATCAACTGAATAGCCCCTATGCTTAAGAGAGAGAGTACTTGCTTTTGGGGCTCTGCCCACTGCTTTGGAGGTAGATCCGGCCAGCCACTTGGAGTTGGTGACGTGTGGAAGTGAAATCTGTATACTTGGGACACTATAATTAAAACCCATTTGTCCTGGGTAATGAGTCCCCAGTTCTTTGCATGAAGTGCAATCTTTCCCCCCAAAGGGGCAGTCAGTTGAGAAGTGCTTGGAAGTTTTAAAAAGAAGTTATTGAGACAGTTTACCATAGGGGGGAGTTTTATTACTTCCAAATTTGGAAGTGGAGGCCCCCCACTGCTTAGTCTTGTGCGTCCCCTGGGACTGAAGTCTGGGTGCTCTGCTGGATCTGGGTTTGGACTGAGAAGGTCTGGAAGAGGCAGGAAAGGACCAATTCTTAGAAGCCCAATGCCTACTAAATCTCGGAGGTTGTACTTGTAAAATGCTTGCAGTTTGCATAGATTTAGACCTTCTTCTGCCTTGTTGCCAAACAGGTGGCCTTGATTTAAGGGAGCATCCAGTAATTTCGCTTTAACATGATCTGGCAAGGATTGCTCCTTAAGCCAAGCATGCCTTCTAAGTGCAGACCCAGTTACCGCAGCCCTGCAAGATGCCTCTAGTGAATCAAAACCACATTGCAATGTATGTTGACCAACTTGTTCAGGAGAATGCATAAAATCCTGTAAATCCTTATTTTCAGCACAATCAGGAGTTAACATCATTTTCTGTTTAAGCAATACAATAATATGCAGCTGATACTGTAACATATGAAACTGGCAATTCAAGGCCATAATGGCCAAAGTTGCAGAAGTGTATAACTTCTTACCCCATCTATCCAGCGCCCTGGAGTCTCTATCAGAGGGGGGAGAATTTTTTGGCAGTAGTAGCTTTAATGCCCTTGGGTCCCTGTGAAATGATTTCAGGATCTGCAGTAGGATTTTTGAAAAATAACTTGTGAGAGTCAGGAATAATATCTATCAGGTTTTCTGGAAGTAGGAGGTAAAGAGTAAGGGGCCATGCTAGATTCCGAAAGACATCATCAACAATGTCCAGTACAGGAGGTATAGCTAAAGGCCTGTGCTGGGGCAGGAGTAAGAAATCCCTAAGCCTCTTTTTAGAATCAAGAGAAATCCTGACTTTCCCAACAAAAAAGCTTCCTGAGAGTATGCAAAGTTTCACCAAAAAAGAAATCCTCTGGGGGGAAAGCAGAGGGAGTAGAGTCCTCAGCATCAGAATCCTCATAGGTAGGATAAGGGTAAATCCTGGTCATCAGAGAAAACAGAAATTTCAGAATCTTGGTCAGAAGTATCATAAGCAAACTCAGTCCTAGGTCTCTTAGAGGGGGAAGGTTGGCTTCCCGTGATTAAAGTAATAAGGTCTTCAGTCATTCTTATCATTTGTTCTTTAGGCATAGAGGCCTGACCATGTGATCTGGGCGGCAGTTTTCTAGGCATGGTTCGAGTTTTAGGCCTTGAAGAAGAAGATGGCGCCGGTTTAATATGCAAGTCAGTAGGCCTGAATACACCCTCAGAAGCCGGTGCTTGCACAACGGCTCCGGACCTATCCAAGGTAGAGACATCCACAGGTTCCACAGTTGAAGCATCTTGGGCATACCGGACTCTGAATGGGTCTCAGTAGAGGCCTGCGAATCTGAAATAGCGGGTATCAGGGGCTGCAAAAGCGTCTCACTGAGTACTGGCGAACTGGGTGGCCTCTCTCTGTCTTTATCTTTGCTTTTCTTCGGAATGTTGGTAGTCGGATGGCTTACCGAAAGACATATCAGTATAATTGAACCGAGCACCAAAAAATTTATAAGCGCAAATATACAAACGACGGATAGTTTGTGGTTTAAATAAGGCACAAAACCGACAGCGAGGTACGTCGTGGTCAGGGCCTAGGCAAGGAATACAGTACGAATGAAAATCTTTATGAGGTATTTGCTTTCCACAAGAAATGCAATGATTTACTTTTACTGACATCGGTTTAGAGCAAGAAAAAATTTCTGCAACAGGGTACTTACCTTTTAGTTGAAGACTTTGGTTCTGAAACTCGAAAACGAAAATTTCAGGAGTCGGCCGACCGGTACTTGTGAACTGCTTCTGCTTCGGGCACCACATGGCAAGAAAAAATGATGTAATGACGTCGGCTGCATGTTTTATACCCCTGACGACCTGACATCACGGAAGAGGAGACAGCAACCGACGCAGGACCCAAGACTTTGTTAATCAGGCCGGCTGAGGGCTACCTCCAGGCAGATAACCCAAATGTAGTGACTGCAACAGTGAAACACGAAGAACATCTAAAGCAAACTAAATCTTTACAGTTCTGGGCTTGGAAATCCCATATCTAGCCAAAATGCAGTTCACCAACAGATATAATATGCATTAAAAGCTACCAGTCTTAAAATTTACTACCAGAGGCTGCACAGCACCAGAAGTGTGCCTCTGGGGTGTATGTTTTGTTTTTGAAGTTTGTTTTCCCACCCTGCTGAACACCATTTTGTGTTTGTGCAGTATCGATATGTACTTGAGTATAATGCGAAACCAGAAATAAAAAATAAAAAAACAAAATTCAACTTGGATGCAGAAAATAAGGTTAACTCTTTATTTACAGCACAGAGAACAAGATTAATACCACATATGACATGCGTAAGAACCTCATCAATAATATAATTCAGTACTATAAATGACAGCCATCTGAATCTCTTAACCCTGAAGTTCAGCACCAGACGTGGCAAGGCAACAAAACCCTACTACCTTTGTAATTCAGTACCAGAGGCAGCACGGGTACAGAGCATCACCAGACCTGCAATTTAATATCACTGGTGGCAGGTTTAAGAACCTCACTGGCTCTGTAATTTAATACCAGTGATAAGAGCTATCAGATCCTCATCAAGCCTGCAACCAGACAAATCAGGTGGTTGGTATCAGAAAATCTATAACCTTGTAAATTAACACTAGAGGTGTCATGTGCAGAATCTCACATATGTTGCAATGTAACTCATTGAAGTTTCAGACAAAAAAGTTTCTACAAACATACAATTCAGTGCAAAATGCAACAGGCAGAAGTACCTCATCAACACCAGAGGTAGCAGGCATCAGAACCTCACCAACCTTGCCTGTGAGTTATCTGTACATCCAACTAACTTAAGTAGTAGGACTGGCACACAATGTACTGCTACTAGCCCAATATTCTACACAAACTATCCTTCAGTTACATCCATCAGCACACTTTCAAAAAGGATAGCTACATAAGCTGCTTACCAAAAAACTAATTTTCTAGAACAACTAAAAGTAGCAGTAGTACTTAGGCACATAAACTTCCAAGTACTTCCTATCAAATATAAACTAGCCACTGGTATATACATCAAGTGTCTTGTAGTCATATCATGGCATCTTAAATGCTAGACAACACCAAATTCTTATTTCTCAACTTTTCCAAAAAACTAATCCTAAACTCACATTTCTTGAAGAACCATTCACTCACTAGCCTTATGTAATTACCTCTAAAGCAGGAACTCGTCATCCCAAAGTGTTGCTGGAACTTCAGTGCGACTCTATACTTCCCCCTGCACTTAGAACTCCCCACCATCTGTACACATACCTCTTCTAGCTATTCTGTATAGACTGACTTGTGACTTCAGTTTGGAGTTTCATGTTGAAATTACTCAAAATGCAGTTATAAACATTTCCATCAGAACAAAGGGCAATGCATTTCACTCCTTCTCAGTTCTTTACTACTTATGGAACAAGAAGAAAATAAAATAGTAGTTGCATGGATTTGTGAAGAGTTAAATATAACTGAAAACAAGAACCTATAATAGCTTGTAGTGAACGAAATAAACAATATTACAATTAATATTGTTAATTTTTCACTTCTGTCGCCCAGCTTAGTCCTACTAGGCATGGCCTATTTTCAAGGGAGGCCTGAGGTCATACTCACAGATCCTAGGAGAAAACTTAACACCATACAAGTGAAATTTCCCCTCTCTCAACTGTTAAAATGGTAACAGAGAGCTGGTTGTTACACAGAGTCATTTGTAGGAAGAGGAGGATAGTAGCATTTTGGACAGTGAGCAGCAGGTAACGGTTACTAGTTTGGAACTGCTAAAAGTGTTAAATTTAACTGACACAAAGGCAGACTTCTGACAGATATTGCAAAGTAATATGCCAGAAAGAGTTATGGAGGAACTGAATAATTACACTGAGTCTGCAAAAAGTACAGTTTTGTACCTACCATAAATGTAGATGTTCGAGTGTATACACTGCTGCAGTCATTACACTTGGGTTATCCTGCCATCAGGTGGTTCCCCAGTTGGCCTGAGTTCCAAAGTCTTGGTCCGGCGTCGGTTGCTGTCGCCTCCTCCCTGACGTCAGTGCGACAGGGGTATATAAGATGCAGCCGACGCCATTTTCTTCAGTTTTTCTTGCCCCAGATGTCAGGTGCCCCCAAAAAGGTAGGCAATTCAAATTGCTACTAAAACATAAATAAGAAAAGCAATCAACAACTTTCAGTTACCAGCAAATACTCCCCATAGGTAGTAAAGGGTAGAAGACATAGGTACGTACCAGCAAGTAAGAGGGGAAGGAGGGAGGGTAACCTGGACTGCAGCAGTGTATACACTCGAACATCTACATTTATGGTAGGTACAAAACTGTACTATGTTCATCGTGTTACACTGCTGTAGTCATTACACTTGGGTAGAATCCCAAAGCTGAGGTAGGGTGGCTGGTTCTATAAGGCATTAGGGGTGGCTATAAGGCTCTGCAGCACTGCAGTGGCAAAGCCAGCTCTGGATTTAGAGTATAGAGGCAGATGGTAATGTTTGTTGAAGGTATGTACAGAACTCCAAGTTGCTGCTTCCAAAATGTCCTTGGTAGGTACTCCTCTGAGGTAGGCAGTTGAAGTGGCTGTTGCCCTGGAGGAATGAGATCTAATGCTGTTAGGTACAGGTTTCCCATGGTGTGTATAGCAGAAACGTATACAGAGTCCTATCCATTTTGAAATAGTCTGTTTTGAAATGGCTTTTCCCTGTGCTCCTGCAGCATATGCTACCAATAATTGCTCAGTTTTTCTGAAAGCTTTGGTTTTGTCCAAGTAAAAGCGTAACTGCCTGTGTATGTCCAAAGAATGCAGTAGTCTCTCCCCTTTATTCTGTGGATTTGGATAAAAAGTTGGCAGGTGAATAGTTTGGTTTAGAGCCACACTTGATACCATCTTTAGCATAAAAGTAGGGTTAGTTCTTAAAGACACCCTGTCTTGGTGGAAATGATACCACCTTTGGCATAAAAGTAGGGTTAGTTCTTAAAGACACCCTGTCTTGGTGGAAAATGATGAAAGGTTCCACTGCCATTAGTGCCTGTAATTCTGAAACTCTTCGTGCTGATGTTATTGCCAGGAGCAGTGCAGTTTTCCAAGAGATACATTTTAAATCTGCTGTGCTAGCTGGCTCAAAAGGAGGTAAAGTTAATTTTTCCAACAGGAAGTTGAGGTCCCAAGTTGGAGTAGGTGCTCTACGGGGCGGTCATATAGGTTCGTTCATAGGTTCGTACTAGGCTATCTGCCCTAGGGCATTTATAAGCCTAGCCAGAGTGTATGTGGCTTACACCACCCCTTAGGATGAGAATACTACGCCCTTTTAGGGTTTAGTTTACTATGCCTCTGTCTAGTAGTGACACAGAGATGACCCCCGGGGTAAACCTACGATCTCCCATCCACTCGTCGAGATTTCTCTTGAATAGAGTCAGTGAGGGGCTCTGCCTAACATGGACTGGGATTCTGTTCCAGAGTGTAGGGAGCCTCTGGGTTATGAATCTGTCCCTCCAGCACGTTCTATTTATTTCTGTGTTGAGGTTTAAGTCACTTGTTCTCGTGGCTCTGATGGATTTGGATTTTCTGAGGTGGAGCATGTCCATTAATTCAGGATTGGACATGGCCTTGTACGTCAGGCACAGATCACCTCTGAGTAGGCGGTATGCGACTGAATAGAGCTGGAGTTTTTCAGTCGGGCAGCATATGACATATGTTTAAGACCCTTTATCCTCTTGGTGAGGAACTTTTGGGGTCTTTCCAACTGCTGCAGGTGTCGGGTGAGATACATCCCAAATGGGGCATTGTACTCAATCATTGGCCTGATAAGAGAAGAGTACAGGGGCACAATGACCTCTCGATCTAGATGTGAAACCCTTCATGATAAGGTGGGCAATATAGAAGGTCTTCCTAACCACTTTGGCAATGTGAATGTCAAATGAGAGGTTACTGTCAACCTGGGTCCCTAGGTCCCTGATTACCTCTTCCGTACTTAATGGATTACCGCCTATGTGGTAATTTGTCGGTACCTTGTTTTTCCCAAAGGGTATGACTATACATTTTTTGGCGTTAGCTTAAGGCCATGGCTCTGGCACCAATTATCCATTTCTATGAGGCCTCTCTGAAGGATGTTTGTGTCCGCTGGAGTATTAATTATGGCGCCCAGTTTGCAGTCATCTGCGAACTTTGTCAGCCACAATCCTCCTATGTTTGCCTGTACCTCGGAAAAATAAATGCCGAACAAGAGGGGTCCCAGGACTGAGCCCTGTGGGACACCGCTTGTGACTGGCTTAGAGTCTGATATAGCTCCAGCAACTCTGACCCTGTGGGTTCTGTCCTTGAGCCAGTTTGCAACCCATCTTGTGACATATGGGTTTACATTTAAGCTGGTGAGTTTGTCTATGATGCCCGAGTGGGGTATTGTGTCAAAGGCTTTTGCAAGGTCAAGATAGGCTGTGTGAACTGCCTTACCCTCATCAATGGCCTTAGTGACTGTTTCAAAAAAGTCGACCAAGTTCAAAAGGTAGGATCTGCCCTTGACAAAGCCAAATTGGGTAGGATCCAATGTCTGTAGGTCCCCAATGTCTTTGTTTATGAGTTCCATAATGATCCTCTCCATAGCTTTGCAGACCAGGCTCGTCAAGCTTATGGGGCGGTAATTTCCAGGGTCCGTAGAAGCACCGCCTTTGTGAAGTGGGACCACTGTTGCTGTACGCCACTCTTTGGGTACGTATCCTGTTTATGTTTTTAGCCCCTCTGAGGTACTGTTTTAGCAAGGGATTACAGAAAATTGGTGGATCCTTGTTGTAATGAGCAGAGATGGCAGAGGCGTGGATCTTGATGGATGAACAGGAGAGGCCTTTGTCCAGCATCTCAGTTAAATATTGTAGTATCTGAGGAATATTTGGGACAAGAGGGTCAAGGCTGTGAGCCTGGTACCAGGCACAGAATCTCTTCCATTTATCCGAATAGGCTTTCCTGGTACTAGGCCTTCTGGCCTCCAGAATGACATCCATAACAGCTTTGGAGAGAGGCATTGCTTGCTTGACTAAGGAACCTTCCATGCAGCCAGGTTTAAAGTCTTTAGCTGGCTGTGAAGTATCTGATTGTTGTGTTGAGTCAGAAGATGTGGGATTTGAGGCAAAATCCAGGGTGGTCCTTGTGCTAAGTTCTTTAAGATTGGGTACCAGTGCTGGCGTGGCCAGTCTGGGGCTACCAGGATCATCTTTGGCTCTTCTTGCCTGGCTTTTACGAGTACCTTTGGAAGGAGAGGTAGTGGTGGGAAAGCATATACTTGTAGGTTTTTCCAGCTGAATGAGAGGGAATCCACTTTCCATGCTTGTGGATGGTAAGTCCTTGTGCAGAATTTCTGTAGCTGGCAGTTCATTGGAGATGCAAACAGATCTATGTCCGGGCTCTGCTATTTTTGTGTTATCATTCTGAATATTTGTGGATTCAATTCCCATTTGTGGGGATCCATGATGTTTCTGCTTAAGTCGTCTGCCAGTGTGTTTTTCTCTCCTGGCAGGAATTGTGCTTGCAGATGAACTTGATAGGTTAGAGCTGTGTTCCAAAAGGTCATGGCTTGTCTGCAGAGGGGATAAGAGTGAGTGCCCCCTTGCTTGTTTATGTACCACATAACTGTGGTGTTGTCTGTCTTCAGTAGTAGTTGTCCTGGATGCAGAAGGTCCTTGAAAGCTATAAGGGCATTTTGTACAGCTAGCATCTCTTTTTGATTGATGTGAAGATGCCTTTGTTCTGCGGGCCACTTGCCCTGAATACATTTTCCTGCCATCTGTGCTCCCCAGGCGTAATCAGATGCATCTGTTGTCAGTGTTTGCCTGGCTGTGGGTGGAGTGAAAGGCTGTCCCTTGTTGAGGTGACAAGCTTGAGCCCACCATCGAAACTCCTGTTGAAGGCAAGGAATTACTGGTATAACAGTTTCCAAACTTTGACAGTGTTGAGACGAGACACTCTTTAGGTACTATTGTAGTTTCCTCATATACAGTCTGGCATATGGAATTAGTAGTACGCCAGATGCCATGTAACCCAAGGCCTGCAGAATTTTTCTTGCAGGGAGTTGGGTTCTTGTTGCCATCAATTGAAAATATTGAGTCAGTTGTCCTTGCTTGTCTGGCGTGAGATAAGCCATCTGGGCCATTGTATTCAAGCTGTCACCCAGGAATATTCTCTCTTGTGAGGGCACTAGTTTTGATTTATTTTCGTTTACTGTATACCCTAGGCAACTTAATAACTTTTTTACAAACACCAGATGCTTTAGAAGAATGCCCTTGCTCTCTGCTTGAATCAGGCAGTCGTCCAGGTACAGATACATTTGAATTCCTTTCTGTCTGCAAAATGCAATTACTGGTGCCAGGCAATTTGTGAAGACCCTGGGCGCAGTAGATAAGCCAAAGGGCAGTGCAGAGAATTGGTAGTGCATTGAACCAGCTATGAATCTGAGGTATCTTCTGCAGTTTTGTCTGATAGGGACATGCAGGTATGCCTCCTTGAGGTCCAAGGTTACGAGCCAAGCTTTCTTGTCCAGCATGGGAAGAAGCTGCTGTAGTGTCAACATTTCTGCTAAATCGAGGAGGCTGAACCTGTAAAAAATCCTTCACCGTTTGCATAGATTTTGCCTTATCCTCCATTTTCTTTAATACCTCTTCTGTCTTAACTCCAAATAACACATCCTGCTGCAAAGGTGCATCCAATAGTTTTGCTTTAACATGATCTGGTAAAGCAAAGGTGCATCCAATAGTTTTGCTTTAACATGATCTGGTAACGTATGTTCTTTTAACCAAGCATGTCTTCTAATGACAGAACCTGTAACTGCTGCTCTACAGGAGGCCTCTTAATCAAAACCACATTGCAAAGTATGTTTTCCCACTTGTTCAGCTGCATGCAATAAATCCTCCATTTCATTAAAATTAGGAGGATCTGAGTCTGGAAGCATTTTTTGTTTCAACTGAGACATCAAAAATTGCTGATATTTTAGCATGTGAAACTGGCAATTTAAGGTCCTCATTGCTAAAGTTGCAGATGTATATACTTTCTTCCCCAATCTGTCTAATGCTCTGGAATCTCTGTCAGAGGGGGCTGGATTCTTTGCTGATGAGGCCTTGACCCCTTTGGGTCCCTGAGAAATAGTTTCAGGGTCAGCAACAGGGCTTTTATAAAGAAATTTGTAAGAATCAGGGACTCTGTAGTATCTGTCAGGCTTAACTGGGGCTGGAGGTAAAGAATCAGGATTTAAGCTGGATTCAGTATACACATCATCCACAATATCTAACACTGGCAGAATAGCAAGGGGTCTGTGTTGAGGTAATAAAAGGAAGTCTCGGAGCCTTTTCTTGGATTCTGAGTAATCATGGCCTTCCCAATGGAAATGCTCCCTCATGGTATGTAAGGTTTCCCCAAAGGAGTAGTCCTCAGGCGGAGAGGCTGATGTAATTGATTCCTCAGCATCAGAATCCTCATAAGGGGGTAAGGAGTATCCTAGGTCTGAGGATGAATCTGAAGAGATGGATACCTGGTCGGATGAGTCATAGTCTGCATCCTGTCTAGGCCTTTTATCAGGAGGGGATGGGACCCCCTGATCAGTGTGATTAGGTCTTACGGCCATTTTGAGCATTTGTTTCTTAGGCATGGAGGCCTGTCCTGGAGAATGCTGTATTTGTTTCTTTGTTTTTAAAGGAGGTTTAGACTTAGCAGAAGATTTAATGCTTAACTGAGTAGGTCTGAAAACACCCTCTGAAGCTACGGGTTGTTCAGCTACTCCGGATCCCTCTGAAGGGTTAGTTTCGGTAGGCTGAAAATCTTGTGCGTCCGAAGGCCCAGCCATCTCCACGTGGGAGTCTGAGGCGGCCTGTGGTTCTAAAGAAGCGATCATCAGGGGCTGCAAAGGCGCCTCGCTGAAAACCGGAGAACCGGCGACTGGCCTAGAAGAGGCTTCGTCGTCAGTTTTAGGCCTCGGATGCCTATTCTTGTCTTTGCACTTTTTATGTATTCCGGTCGTCGGAAGTTCCGACGGCATGGTGTAATTGAATTTTCTGCCAAAATAATGTCGGGCAAAATCAAACCGACGTTTAATAGTGCGCTTGTTAAACCTAGCACAAAACCGACAACCAGTGACGTCGTGGTCTGGGCCTAGGCATGGGATACAATAAGAATGGAAATCTTTATGAGGTATTTGCTTCCCACAAGAAATACAGTTATTAACTTTTACTGACATCAGTCTGAGGCAAGAAAAAGTTTCCCCAACAGGGTACTTAGCTTTGTAGAAGACTTTGGTTCTGGATTCAGAATGAAAATCTCAGGAGTCGGCCGACCGGCACTTGCGAACTGCTTTTGCTTCGGGCACCGCGCAAGAAAGACTGAAGAAAATGGCATTGGCTGCATCTTATATACCCCTGTCGCACTGACGACAGGGAGGAGGCGACAGCAACCGACGCCGGGCCAAGACTTTGGAACTCAGGCCGACTGGGGAACCGCCTGACGGCAGGATAACCCAAGTGTAATGACTGCAGCAGTGTAACACGATGAACATCTGGGCTGTAAACTAAGCAGAAAAAGAGCACTGTGAGAGTTCAACAGGAGCTGAGATGGCACTGGTAGGAAGTGAGTCTGCAATCACAGAAAGATTGGACTGATACATGCTGGAAATAAGGACTTCAGTCTGCTCAAGTTGTTATACTTGGAAAGCATACAGAGAGGATAACAGAGATGGATATAAAAATCTGGTTTATAAACTAGACAGGCGTACCCCTTCTTGAAAATGACCACCTATTAGAAGTGAAAGTGCCTGACATCAGGGCAATTATTTACTTGGATTAGGACCCTCTTTTTTGGCTTCTTTTGAGGCTAAAAATATTTACAAAACAATGGAGCCTCTGAAAACAAAAAAGTCTATAATGCCACTCGCTACGCGATTCTGAATGCTCCTTTGATTTAATCTCAAATGTATCATTGGTAGGGAGGAAGAAAATGTTTTTGCAATTTAGAAATGACTTAATGACTCAACTGCAGGTGCTGAGACAACCTGACACCAAAGTGTTATCTTATTACTGCTGGTAAACAATTCTAACTTTTTTCTATTTTAAATCTCGCATAAAAAAATATTCTCTACACTGGGACACAGCAGCGGTTATTATTTGGCTAATCCAGTAATTGCATTAGGCAAATAATCACACCACTAGTTTCCATTAAAATCAATGGCAAATGCTACCCAGAAATCAGTGTTCATGCACAACTTCTCACATGTGCCGCACTGAAAGTAACAGGGCAAGGGTAATCAAGCAATGTCCTATTACTATGAAAGTACAGTTGTGTAAAAATTTACTATAATGGTAGATGTTCCTCTCCTCGATCTTGCAATATTCCTTACAATTGGGATCCCCTGCCAAGAATGTCCTGACGTCCAGCCAGTATACCAAAGCCTTCAGGTTGCTAAGGGTACACCATTTGCCACACGTATGCTCCCCACTTACACCATATGGAATAAAGGTGACATCTGAATGTGCCATCCTTAGAATTGACAGCCCAGTAGGAACATCACTCAAAGGATTAGATAGGTAACAAATGCATCCAGTAGGAAAAAGAACCAGGGGGAGGAGAGAGGGAGGGAGTGAATAGTGCAACATTGAAGAGAAAGACATCTACCATTATGGTAGGATTTTACACAACTGTACTATGTCCTTCCATTTCACTGTTGCAGTATGCCCTTGCAATAGGGAGAGTGCCAAAGCTCCGGAAGAACAGAAGTTGGAGGAAAGACTAGCAGAGCCCTGAAGTAACCCATGAAGGATGGCCCTAGCCCTGGATACTACATCCAACTTATACTGCTTAGTAGAAGTCCAGGTAGCTGCCTCAAGAACAGAGTTAGAATTTAAACCCTTGAAAAAAGTACCAGAAGAAGCCACAGCACTACTGGAATGAGCCTTAACAGAAGAAGGAAGGCTCTCACCATGAAAGGAATAACAAAAATAAATGACTTTAGATATCCAAGAAGAAACAGTTTGCTTGGAAACAGCCAATCCTAAAGATCTAGGATGAAAGAAATAAAAAGCTGATCATATTTATGAAAAGCTTTAGTCTTATCTAAATAAAATCTGAGTTGTCTATGCCCATACAAAGTGTGCAAAATCTTCTCAGTAGCAGATTGCAGAGAAGGGAAAAAGTGGGCAAATGAAGTGATTGATTAAAAGACAACTCATTCACCACTTTGGGAATAAAAAAAGGATTAGTATGAAAGGACACCCTGTCCTGATGGAAAACTAAAAAAAGTGGGAACAGCTATAAGGGGGGGGTCTATATTAGCAAAGTGAAAAACCCTATGCGTGAATACCAAAACATCGACACCTATACCACGAACCGCGAAAATCCCGAACGCACTAAACTGCGAAAAAAAAAATATCAAACTGTCATAGTCGGCCAACCCCACCACCTGCTACATATTACCTACCCAAACAAAATAAATAAACCACATACATACACTAACCAAACCCTACTTCTAACTTAAACTAAAGCACCAAAACCCTACCTCCAACACCACACTAAACCCCACAAACACAACTATCTATGCACGCTCCTTAACCCCTCCCTAACCTTAAGGTCCGTAACTACCACACACATCCCCTACAGACATACACCTAAACAAAATAAATAATACACAAACAATAAAAAGCACCACTAGCAAATAAAGGCACCTGCACAGATCGAATAAAAGTACCATAAAATAATGAAAGTAATAAAATCAACTGTGCAGAATCCACCCAGACGGTCGTTCGAGCAAAGACCTTCAGGTAAAACACAAATGAACAGTCCAAGAAAGAACTTAAAATTTCTTCGAACACAAGTTCAAATGTCTTTTCAGACCACAAACTCTTTCGAATAGTTTCCTCCAAAAAATCCGAGTTCAAATGCAAAATAAACCATCAAAAGCTTTTATTAACTTAAAGAAACAAAGTGGTAAGCACTTTCACTATGTAGCTTTTTCAAACCATAATGAAGCCATTCACAAAGCTGATATATATACATACACATAAATATTTCCTTATTACATTCAGTTAAACAATAAATTAATAAATTAATTAATTAATCAGCTTAGCCTCAACTTTTAAACAGACACGCAGACAATAAAACGTTCAGATAAACTACTTATATATTCTACAATAATTTTTAAACAAACTGTGTTAAAAAACGTATTAAAAACATATAACAAATTTATTAAAAAGTAACATCATAAATTAAAACTTGTACTTAATATTTAATATTTAATACTTAACATTTCTCCCTTTTAATATAGGATTTAAAGGAATTTTTTCATTAATACCAGGGGGATTATGTGCCTGCAATCTAATTATCCAGCCTGTTTTTAATTGTTCAGTACGATTTCTTGTATCTCCCCCTCTTTGGCTGGGTATATTAATTTGTATAATCATAAACTTAAAAGAATGTGTAGAACCTTCCTTTAAAACATGTTTTGAAAGTGCATTGACCTCAGATTTCATTCTAATCTGGTATATATGCTCCCTTATTCTATTTTTCAACTTCCTGTCCGTTTTACCTACATAAAACGCACTACACTCCAAAACAAGTAGCCAAATATACTAAATGTTCTGTATTGCATGACCCATTAACATTGAAAGTATAAACCTTAAAAGTAAGGGGATGTACAAACAGATTACTACTACTGATATACATGCAAAAATTACATTTACCACATGATACAGTCCCATTAAAATCTATCAGATCAGTTCTAATGCTATCTGAAAAACATAGTAATCTGTGTAAATTCTTTTTATTTTTATATATAAACTGACTGTATTCACCCACTAACCCCTTGATATCAGGATTAGTTGTTAAAATATTCCAATGTCTACTAAACACATCCTTAATTGATTTTATATCCTGAGTATAGAATAAAGCTACTTTCTGCTGCTTCCCTTCATTTCCATTCTCTACTTTATGTGATTCTGTGTAATAACTTCTACCTCTGTCTGAGAAATAAGGGCATGCTTTATTTTCCCTTTTTTGATACACATTCAAAAAACATTCCTCTACTTCTATGTGTTTGTAATTACATGCTAGTAACCTCTTATTCAAAACTTTTAACTCAGCCACATAACTACTCTGTAAAGGATTCAACCTGGACGCTCTTATGGCTTGCCCTTTAATAATGTTAGTAAAAATATGCTCTGGGTGCATGCTATTTCTATGCAACAGTGTATTCTTATAGCAATTTTTCCTGTGCACCCCAATATTAAAATTCCCATTTCCTAAACGCTGTACAGATGCATCTAAAAAAGCTATACTATCCTTAGAACTAGTCATGGTAAATTTTAAAAATGAAGTTGATAAATTCATCTCTCTATGAAATCTACTCAAATCATCTACTGTACCAACCCAAAGAGAAAACAAATCATCTACAAATCGTCTGTAAAAACAGATGAATCTTTGGAACATTTCAAGATGAAAAAGTTTTTCTTCTTCCCATAATGCCATTACTAGGTTGGCGTAGCTATTGGCACATGAAGTGCCCATAGCTACGCCATCTTTTTGTAAATATAAGCGTTCTTCAAACAAAAAGACATTATTTTCCAACACCAGTTTAAGGAATAAACAGATAAGATCTCTGCGATGCTCTGACAAATTAGAATGTTTATCAAGATATGATCTGATACTCCTAATTTCTATATCATTAGGTATATTTGTAAACAATGAGTTGACATCCATGGTCACCATAGTAATTATATCAGTGTCCTGAAAGTTCATAGTCTCACCATAAAAATCTAATAAAAACTGTTTAGAATCTCTCAAAATAAAAATGTTCACTATAGGTCTCAACATCTTCTCAATGAAAACTGATAAAGGTTCTGTGACCCACCCTTGACCCGAAACAATTGGTCTCATGTGAGGGGCAATTGGATCTTTATGTACTTTAGGTAACCCTTGGATCACCGGAATAATTGGTGTATCAGTAAACAAAAAATTATACATATTTGAGCCAATAGTTTCTTTCTTATACAACTCATCCAAAACATTGTGTACCCTTAAAATATGCTCTTGGGCTTTAGTTATAGACATAGATTTATAATAATTTGTGTCATTCAACATCTCAAACATACTTTTATTATATGACGCCCTATCCATTATAACTATAGGGCCACCTTTGTCCGCCGGTCTAATAGAAATGTTTCTGTCATTCCTCAAATTCTGTAATGCTTTAAACTGTCTTGGTGTTAAGTTACGCTTATTAAGATTAACTTGGCTATCATCCTTCATTTTAAACAAATCCTTTTCAACAATTTTACTGAAAGTATCTAACAAGGGATGTAAAATAGGTACAAAAGTACTAGGTCTCTTAAAATACTCCTCTGTTGTCCTTATTTCATTATTTGCATACAACATTTTTAGTTGTACATTTCTAACAAATAATTTGACATCAAGGACTGTTTCAGTAACATTACTAATTTTAGATGGAATAAACGAGAGGCCCTTGTTCAAAACTTCCATTTCAAACTTATTAAGAGGTCTGTGGGAGAGGTTCCATACTAGGTCATCCTCTCCCACATTTTCTTTATGGTTGGTTCTTTCATATCCATCCCCGAAGCCTTTCTTTTCTGTCTTCCTCTGCTCATTGAGCGATTTCTCCCCCTGGCAGAGGTTTCGGCTATGGGGAAAGGATTATGTATATCAGGACTAGCACTACTAACATGTGAAAAAGTTGTCTTACTGCAAACCACTAACTCATTAACATTATTCTTTACATTTTCTTTATTAATTGTGTTAATTGTATTAACTTGAGTATTGGTTGACATCAAAGCAATTTCACTAGACACATTACCTGTATTAAAATCAACTGGAACAGGTAGATTAGCAGGCATTAAAGATATATTATCAGCCTCTACAGTGGGTATAGGCACACAATCTCCAGTAGTAACATTAATTGACCCATTTGGGTTAACTTTACTGACATTTGTAGGAAGTCCACTCTGATCACTAACTTCACCTGTACTATTATTATTGTTGTTGACAATATTACTAGATACACTCATATTGTTACTACGAGAATAAAGAGGCCTATCATGTCCATTTCTAATATTTCTAGGCCAAGTAAAGACTTGGCCGTTCCCAAAATCATGCAAGTCTCTTGACAATTTATGTTTTTGCTGTTCCAAAAGTCTTTTTTCATACAAGCACACCGAGTCCAATAAACGATCCAGCAATGGATTAAATACACTAGATTGATATCGGCTAAACAAATCATACGTTTTCCTCTCTATTGCCTCTTGCAATTTACTTTCTTCTGGCAGAAAAAATTAGTTTAGTAACTTCATGTAATTGATACTTACTGTTTATTGTCTGCGTGTCTCTTTAAAAGTTAAGGCTAAGCTGATTAATTTATAAATTTATTGCTTAATTGAATGTAATAAGGAAATATTTATGTGTATGTATATATATCAGCTTTGTGAATGGCTTCATTATGGTTTGAAAAAGCTACATAGCGAAAGCGCTTACCACTTTGTTTCTTTAAGTTAAAGCTTTTGATGGTTTACTTTGCATTTGAACTCGGATTTTTTAGAGGAAACTATTCGAAAGAGTTTGTGGTCTGAAAAGACATTTGAACTTGTGTTTGAAGAAATTTTAAGTGCTTTCTTGGACTGTTCATTTGTGTTTTACCTGAAGGTCTTTGCTCGAACGACCGTCTGGGTGGATTCTGCACACTTGATTTTATCACTTTCAAAATAAATAATACATATACATACACTTAAAAAAAAACCTACACCTAACACTACACTAACTCTTACATACATTACCTCTCTATGCACTTACCTTAACCCAAATCCTAATGCTAAAGTCCTATCTATCACACACTTACTTTACGGAGTTATACCGTAGACGGGCCAACAAAAACAAATCGACATTTCAAAATTCGCAGTTTTGACCATTTGGGGTTTACGTACTTTGCGCAATATGACTCGATGTCTTTGTATTTGCCTAAAGGGATTTTCGATCGCATAATAGGAACCCCTATAAGGGCTTGAACCTCAGACACCCATTTGGCAGAAGTAAGGATCAACAAAACAGTCTTCTGTGAAGATAGCTGAAGGCTGCCAGCCTAGCCAGATAGAATTTTGTAGATAATTCTGTCATCTGTAATATTAATTTAAACCACAGGCTTGTTGTCTTAAATGCTAAAAATAGTGTTACATGTGGAACTGGAAAAAAATGTAACAACAGGACACTATCCTGACGACTCTCTGATGTTAGGACTCGGAGCCAGTGAGTCTAGAGTGGGGCATCCTACCTATTGTTTTAAGGCCAGAGTTAATGGCCAGAATTTGCATGCATAAATGTCCTTTATTGCTCTTGTTTCTGTCCAGAGGTGAAGAATGTAAATGTAGCTTCTGTTAGCCTGGGAACCCAGGGAAGTGTGAAGAATGATGTAATGTGAACCAGGAATGTGATTTTAAAAACGGAGAAAATCAGAGAGCATTAAGTTTTTTTGTCTTGACCATCCAACTCAGCAGCACTGTCTTGCTCTATATGTAAGTTTATCTTAGACTTGTGTTTTCTCTTAGAAATACCTTGAAACTAGAAAGATTAGACTAAGTGTTTTTCTGTGATGTCAGAACTGTACTACTGAACTATTTTAAGTATTTCTCTGTGATCTCTGAACTCTTGACTAGCACTGTGTAGTGAAAAGTATTGCCTTATGTTTTGACTATTTGTCATTAAATATTTTTTAAACTCTTTCAACTGTGACTGTTTTGTAGAGATAATTTAAGCTCTTTAGAGTACTTGCATGCCTTTGGTAAAATTGTACAAAGCCACTTCAATAGCTTTAGCCCTGGGCTATACTACCAATTGGATAATAATATTGCACAATAATAATTGAACGCCCTTTTAAGGGCCTTTGAGTAGCTGATAAATATTAGTGGGTGGTGGCAGCTGGTACTACCCTATAGTCTGGGGGAAAAAGGGGCACAGCTGGAGAACCTGTGCCAGCCTTCCCAAGGAGCATCTGTGTGGTTGTATAAACTCTTCTCAAAGTGTGTGCCAGCTACTTGGGCAGGGACACGAAGCACTGGTTGGGCAGAGGGTGCTGGAGATTTTAGCTTGCCCACTAGGCTGAGATCTGGACCCTATAGCTGTGCAGTGGGGAGTCTTATTGGGGACCTGGATAGCATGGGAGCGACCAGCCTCGGACTGACTGTGATCTCTGTGTGCTCTTAAGGGAAATTTCACTTTACTGTGTGTATTTGTTATCCTTTCCTCCTTTATGAGATGCCCCTCACTGGTGTCAGTGGTAAGGATTGAGGCTCCTTGACTGCTGGGCCAGGGCACGGGCGTTACATCTTCCAAGAACAATGCTGCAAGGAAGCTGAAGCCGCATGTTCAAAAGGATCCTGTTTCAATTTCTCCAAAATAAAATTATGGTCCCAGGAAGTAGGGGCAGGCTTCCTTGGAGGTCTAATATGAAGAACACATTTAAGAAACTATTTTCACCATGAACACAAGCCAGATGAAAAGAAAAATCATATTTATTATAAAAAACTGTAAAAATCTCTACTGCCTCGACTGTACCAGCCTTTACAGAGTATATCTTTTTTATAATGACCCCCACTTTTATATACATCCACTTCCAATCAACCAATAAAACAATTATACATTTATCTAAGTATAATTAGTTAAAATTGCATTAAAGCCAACACTTCCAGCTACATTCCTGATTCAAGCCTCTTGGAGAGAGGTTATCGAACTTCAAAATTAACATTGTTTCCTTTCTTCTTAATACGTTTTTAACATCAGATGGTGTCATGAAATTTTTTTTCATAAACCTTATCTAACACGATTACTTGTAACCCTTCTGGGCTTCCTCCATGACATTCACCAAAATGTATTGTCACAGGACTTGTTTGTTTATTCTTCTTTATGTCCCTAACATGCTCTTTTAGCCTGGAGGAAAAACTCCTTTTACTTTCTCCCACATAATATTTTCCACAAGGACATTTTAAACCATATATTATAGCCTCACATTCACAATTATAAAAACCTTTTACCTGAAACTTTTTGCCATTAATGCTTACAACATTTTTTTAGTACATACTCACATATACTACATTTTCCACATGGAACTGTTCCCTTTAGATCCATCTCTTCATTTCTTCTTACTGGGGGCATTTGAACTTTCCCATGTACTAAAAAAGCTATAATACTTCTGCCCCTTCTATATGAAAACCCTATTTTTCTACATACCAAAAAATTAACTTGACTTTCCAACAGGCCCCAGTAATATTTAATTTGACTGACTAACTTTTGAGAAAAAAGGGTATATGTAGACACAAAATATATACATTCCTGTTCTTGTTTCTCTTTATATTTTAACCTTTTTACTTCTTTGATTTTACTTATACTGCGGTGGTGGTGCTGCGGTAGTGTTGTCGCCTCACAGTAAGACGTTGTCCTGTTCGATTCTCAGCTAGAGCATCTTTTGTGTGGAGACATGCGTGAATGGGCGTACCTTCGTTGAAGGTTGTGCATCAGAGCTGGCAACTCGGCATGTAAAAAATCTACTGCCAATCATTAGCGGACCGGAGTTCTGCTGTGGCGACCCCTAACCGGGAAAAGCCAAAAGACACAACAACTTCTTTGGTTTTACTTCTCTCCCTTCCATAAATGTTATTCACCTTTGAGAAACTATTTAACCTCAAATCTAGATGCTAAAGGGGGTGCTAAAGGCAGACAAGCAGAAATAACTGACAAGAGAGCCTTAACAGAAAGTATATAAGTCAACCCAGCATTGACCAGCTCACAAAAATAAGAGAGAACCAAAGGAACAACCATATAAAGTAGATCCAGGTTACGAGAAAGACATCAAATAGAAAACATCTTCTATTTTGATAAGTAGGATGTCCTAGTAATGGGTTTCCTGGCCTCCTGCAGGACCCTCAGCATGTCCTCAGAAAAAAAGATGTCTATATGGAATCAAAATCATATCACCCACAGTGTCAGCTGAAGAGTGGACAGGATGGCATGGATGAGAGATCCTTTGTCTTTTGTGAGTAGATCTACACTGTGAGGTAACTTGTGATGACTGCCCTTGGCTAAATGCAGAAGAAGAGAGAACCAATCTGTCTGCAAGACTTTGGGAGCATTCTGCTTTATCTTGAACAGAACTTTTGGAATGAGAAGAACAGCTAGTTCCTACACTTGAAGTGCTAACATGCAAAGGTGATAGGATCCTGTCCTCCCTTGTTGTTGACATACCATATCACCACAGTATTGTCTGTAACTCTCTTGAGAGGCACTGGAATAAGAAGAGGATGAAATGCTTGAAGAGCCAACAGAAGAGCTCTCATCTGACATTGATGTGGTCTTTCTTTTGTTGAGGCGACCAGAGGCTCTGCACTTTTAGAGAGCTGAAGGAAGCCCCCCATCCCACGTCTGAAGAGTCTGTGAACAGCTCCTGAGAGGGGAGTGGAGGTTGAAAAGGAAGCCCTGGATTGAGTGGGAAATGCTGAATCCACCACTGAAATTCCAGCTTGAGGCATGGAAGAAGAGGGACTAAGAAATCTAGGGGATGATAGTGCTAAAGGCAAACTGACTTCAGAAACCACTGAAGCTTTCCCATGTGGAGTTTGCCAGAGGGAGCATGGGAATGCTGGAGGCCATGAAACCTAGGTCTCTTAGAAATTCTGTGGCTGTTACTGAGGCCAGAGGAAAAAGGGACTGAAAGAAGGCAGTGAGAGTTAAGGCTTTAGGAGTAGGCAGGGACATCAGCATTGAAAAGGGCTGGATCCTGTATCGCAGAAACACATGATCCTGTGAGGGAATCAGGAAGGACTTTTGGAAATGTACAGTGAACCCCCAGGCTTTGCAGGAGAGAAATGGCAAAATAAAAATCCTACAGAAGAATTTCTGGAGAGAATGCCTGAAAAAGAAAGTTGTCTAGGTAGGGAAAGACCTGTAACCCCCTTAGCCTGCAAAAAGCAATCACAGGAATGAGGCATTTGGTGAATACCCTTGAGGCAGTACAGAAACCAAAGGGCAAAGCAGAGAACTGAAAATGCCAGTAAGCAATAGAGAAATGCAAACACTTACTGAAAGGGGGATGAATACAGATATGAAGATAAGCACCATTGAGGTCCAGAGAAACTAGAAAAGCTTGAGGAGGTAGCACAGGAATCAAAGTCTGAATCCAAAAGGAAGGGATCTTCAGAAAGGTGTTTAGGTGAGAAAGATCCAGAATGCGTCTCCAAGTGCCCTCTTTCCTGGGGACCAAGAACATTCTGCAATAAAACCCCTTACCCCTTTCAGAAACTGGAGCTTTATGAATAGTTCCCCGAGTCAAGAAACCCTGAAGCACCTCTGGAAAAAAGCTAATTGTTCCTGAGTGGGCTGAGGAATACCCATAAAAGAGGGAAGAGATTTCCAGACCATGTGGTACCCTTGGTGAATGATAGAAAGAACCCAGGAATCTTGAATAATCTGCAACCAAACAGGAAGTGACAGGGAAAGAAGAAGAGAAAGAGTGTGGCTGAGAAGAACAGGATAGTCAGACAGCACCTGGTTTGTCAAGAAGAGGAGATTTCTGAGCTGAAATATTCTGGGTAGCCTTAGCAGGGGGATGGTGAGACTGCCTACAAAAAAAGGCTGTCTTATTAGACTAATTCCTTTGGAATTTAGGTACAGACGAAACAAAGATATATTTCAGATCTTGTAAGGCCCACCCTTTTCCTGTAAGGACTTGAGTAAATCTGCTGCAGCAGCATCAAACAAATGCTCATTATCCAAAGTAGCATCCATCAACTTAGCCTTAACATCATCAGGCAAAGGTTGAAGCAGAGAACCAAAAGCAGCAGCCCTAGAAGAAACATCTACTGCATCATAACAGCATTTAATAGAATGGCAACCCACCTGAGAAGAAGTCTCTAACAAGGAGAGAGCAGAAGTCTTCCCCTTAGAGTCAGGAAGGTCAGAAATAACCTGACAGGCCTGGGACAGAACAGCCCAAATATATCTTGTCATATGGGTCTCAGAATTGATGTCCCTAAAAGCAAGGGTAGTTGAGGTATATACCTTCTTACCCAGTCTTTCCATAGTTCTGCTGTCTTTATCAGAAGGAAGCAACTTTGTAGAAGGCAGCAACTTTGATGGCTTGTCAGATACCACAGACACCACAGCTGGGTCAGCAGAGGGGCATTTATAAAGTAACTTGCAATCATCAGGCACATTATAAAATCCATCAGATTTTTTGGGAGTTCGGGGACTGAGAGTCAGGAGCCTGAAATGCAGTAGAAAAGGCATGCAACAAGACAGCCAGGACAGGAAGAAGAGCAGAAGGTATTGGACACTCCAGTTGCAGAAGCTATGAATACCTTTCTGAACCTCAGACACCTGGGCACAATCACATTTGAAAAATTCCATCATTCTGGAAATTCTGTCCCCATAGGAAATCTCCTCAAAAGGAGAGTCAGGACTAGTGGACTCCTCTTCTTCAGAGCCATAGTCTAAGGAAGAATGAATCTGGGAGGAATAGGCAAGGGACTCCTCATCTAAATTCTCCTCCTCCTCAGAGAAATCTTGTTTCTAGGCCTCTTAAGAGGAGTAGAAGACCAAGGGGGAGCTGAAACAGAAACTCCTTGAGAAGATTTCAAAGTCATAGGGGCATTAAACAAACCTTGAGTGAAATTCTGCTATTCCTTCTGAAGTTCCTTAGCAGCAGGAGAAACATGTTTAGTTTTTTGTTTCTTCTTTAAGGGGACGTCAGCCTTGTAAAAGTTAAAAACCTCAGACCCCGTACGGCAGTCTATAATAGTAGTCAGCACCTCCTCCCTAACCAAAATCTGAGGAACACTCTTAGGCCCTTCAGTAGTAATCAGATGTGGTTCCCCCGTTCCCCCTGAACATCCGAAGTGGATGTCTGCAAGGCTTGTAGGGACATGCAAAAAACCAGATTCATGCTGGCCTCTGAAACAGTCTTGGCACTGGAATCCAACAAAGGAGCCAGGCAGTCTTCCAGGCTTTCACTAACCTTGACAGAGACATCCGGCAGAGGTGGCACAGCCAAAGAATCAGATCTAGCTTTCTTGGCCTTCTTCTTCATGAAGTGCTGACCCTCAGAACGTGAAGTTCCTTCCATAGCATCTTTTGCCAAAAGTTTAAGATGTTGTTTTTTAATTATATGGTCAAAGAGGAAAGTTGACTATGCAGAGCCTTCAGGATGAAATCCTGGCAAATAGAACAGTATGCATGGTAGTGGGAAGCACCTAGACAAAATAAACATTACTTGTGATAGTCTTTAAGGGAAATCTGTCTCCCACAATGGCATTTACCCTTTCTGGATGACATGACCCTGCAAGCAACAAAACAAAGGAAAAAAGATAGGAGCAAAACCCCAACTGGGCACTTACCTGAAAGACGGCTTGGTAAACCAGCAAACGAAGCGAGCGTTCAGACCGACAATCAAAAATGGCATTGCAACTGGTGGCAAAAAAGTTCTGAGGATGATATAGCTGGACATCATCTTTATGCCCTATGTTGTAGGGAGGATCATACATGTGACATATAGTATATCCTTAGCAACCTAAAGGCTTTGGTATGCTGGCCAAATCTCGGGCCACCCTTGGCAGGGGATCCCTATTGTAAGAAATACTGCAACAGTGAAATGGATGGACATCTTTAAGTATCTCAGATGGACTGTGCTTAACAACCAACATCAGTGCTTTTCTAGAGACTTCTAGTCATTTGCCTAGACGCTGTTGGGAGGAACAGATGCTATGATCTTAAGGGATGGTCTTCTCTTGCACATGTTTTTATTTAATGGTAAGAAACCAGATACTTCTGTAAACACAGGTAGCACTACACACTGTATGCAGCACAAACCAGTAATCCAGTTTTATATATATATATATATATATATATATATATATATATATATATATATATATATATATACATACATATACACACACACACGCACACACACACACACACACACACACACACACACACACACAGTGGATATAATAAGTTTACACACCCCTGTTAAAATGACATGTTTTTGTGATATAAAAAAATCAGACCACAATAAATCATTTCAAAACATTTCCCACATTTAATGCGACCTATAACCTGTACAATTCAATTGAAAAACAAACAAATCTGTTAGGGGGAAAAAATATACAAAATTTACAATAAACTGGTTGCATAAGTGTGCACACCCTTAAACTAATACTTTGTTGAAGGGCTGCACCGCCATGAGGGCCTGTAGTTCAGAAACCCTACGAGCTGAAGTGATGGCCAGAAGGAAAGCTGTTTTCCAGGACAAATGTTGCAGATCTGTTGAGGCAGCAGGTTCAAAGGGAGGCAATGTTAATTTTTCTAGTATGTAATTAAGGTCCCAGGCTGGTATTGGTTGCTTCCTTGGAGGTCTTATATTCTTAGCCCCTCTGAGGAACTGTCGTAAGAGTGGGTGAGAGAATAAAGGAGGATCCGTGTTGAATTCTGCAGAAATGGCTGAGGCATGTATTTTTATGGAAGAAAATGAAAGTCCACTGTTCAGCAGTTCAGCTAGGTACTGTAGAACCTGAGGCAAGTTCAATTTTCTAGGGTCCTGGCATCTTTTCTCATTCCAACAGCAAAACCGCTTCCATTTTGCGGAGTAAGCTTTTCTAGCAGATGGTCTTCTGGCCTCCAAAATTACATCCTGCACCTCCTTGGAGAGTAGGGACTGTTGTGGTGTCAAGGAATTTTCCATGCAGCGAGGTTGAGTGTTTTCAGCTGACTGTGAAGAGTTTTGTAGCTGTTCTGAGTCAGTAGGAGAGGCATTAGAGGCAGGGACCAGGGAGGAGTATGTGTTAGGCTCCTCAGGAGTGGATACCAGTGTTGCCTTGGCCAATCTGGAGCAATCAGTATCATCCTCGGTTTGTCTGTTCTTGCTTTCAAAAGCACCTTGGGCAGAAGGGGCAGAGGTGGGAATGCATAAACTGTCCATGCTGTCCAACTGAATGAAAGGGAGTCCACTTTCCAGGCCTTTGGATGAAAGGTCCTTGAACAAAACTTTTTCAGTTGATGGTTCCTGTGGGAGGCAAAACGATCTATGTCTGGCCTCCCCCACGCTTGGATTATCTCTGTAAACACCTGAGGATGTAACTTCCATTCGTGTGGATCTGTCATATTTCTGCTTAGAGTGTCTGCCAGTGTGTTTTCCAGTCCTGGCAAGTACTGTGCTTGAAGTTCGATTTGTCTTTCGAGAGCCAAGTTCCAAAGAGTCATGGCTAGTCTGCACAAGGGGTATGAATGTGTTCCTCCTTGTTTGTTTATGTACCACATTACTGTGGTGTTGTCTGTTCTTATCTGTAATTGTCCTGGATGCAGGAAGTCCTTGAAAGCTGTAATTGCATTTATTACTGCTAGCATTTCTTTTTGATTGATGTGAAGGTGCTTTTCCTTTTGGGACCATCTGCCCTGAATGCACCTGTCCTTCATGTGCGCCCCCCCAGGCGTAATCTGAGGCGTCTGTGGTTATGACTTGTTTTGCTTGGGGCTTGCAGAATGGAAGGCCTGTGTTTACTTGACATGCTTGGGCCCACCATAGAAATTCCTTTTGCAAACATGGGATTATTGGTATAATTGCTTCCAAACTGTGACTGTGTTGAGACCATAGATTTTTTAGGTACCATTGAAGTTTCCTCATATGCAGCTTTGCACATGGGATTAGAAGAATGCAAGATGCCATGAATCCCAGAGCCTGCAGGATTTTCCTTGCAGTAAGCCTGGTACTTTTTGCTAGTGTTTTGAAGTAGTGAGATAGTTGCCCTTGTTTTTCTGGCGTGAGATATGCCATCTGGGTGTTTGTGTCCAAGTTGGCACCCAGGAAGGTTATTTTCTGAGATGGCGTTAGTCTTGATTTCTCCTTGTTGATGGTATATCCCAGAGAAAGCAGTAACCTTGTCACATATGCCAGATGTTCCAGTAGTATGCGTTTGCTGTCCGCTTGGATCAGGCAGTCGTCCAGATAAGGGTAAATTTGTATCCCTTGAAGTCTGCAGTAGGCAATCACTGATGCCAGGCACTTTGTGAATACTCTGGGCGCAGTAGATAAGCCAAAGGGCAATGCAGAGAATTGATAGTGGATTGAACCTGCAAGAAATCTGAGGTATCTTCTGCAGCTTTGTCTGATTGGGACATGCAGGTATGCCTCCTTGAGGTCCAATGTTACCAGCCAAAACTCCTTGCCCAGCATGGGAAGAAGTTGCTGTAATGTCAGCATCTTGAATTTTGGCACGAGTAGGAATGTGTTTAGGATGGATAAGTCCAAAATGGGTCTCCAGTCGGTTCCTTTTCTTGGTACCAGAAAAAGTCTTGAATAAAAACCTTGACCTTGATGGTGTGTAGGTACCTTTTGTATAGCTCTCATGTTTAGGAGCTTTGAAATTTGCAGTTGTGGCTCTGCCCTTTGATTTTGTGGCAGGTTTGGCATGCCTCTCATTTTTGGAAGAGTGTGAAATTGAAATTTGTAGCCTCTGTTTATAATGTCCAGTATCCATTTGTCTGTTGTGACAATATGCCAATTGCTTGCAAATAATGCTAGTTTCCCTCCCAAAGGTGCTGTCAGCTGAGACTTGCTTGGCATGGAAATGAGGGAGTCATTGGGTTTGCTTCCTGTATTGTTGTGCACTGTCTTCACCACCTCTTGGTGCTGGAGATTGCCATTGTCTGCCTCTATATGATCCTTGTGATTGCCCTCTGCCCCTTGTGCGCCTGTATCTACCTCTTTGGGGCTTGTCAGTGGCTGGAAAGGACCAGTTTTTTGAAGGCCAATTTCTGCTAAAACGTGGTGGTTGGACCTGTAAGAAAGCCTTGACAGTTTGCATAGATTTGGCTTTTTCTTCCATTTTCCGTAGTATGTCCTCAGCATTAGTACCAAATAGTACATCCTTTTGTAAAGGAGCATCAAGAAGTTTAGCTTTCACATGATCAGGTAAATTTTGTTCCCTAAGCCAGGCATGTCTGCGAATGACGGATCCTGTAGCAGCAGCTCTACTGGAAGCCTCTAGGGCATCATAACCACATTGTAAGGTGTGTTTACCCACTTGCTCCGCACTATGCATCATATCCTGTAACTCTTTTAAATCTGGTTGTTCAGGTTGAGACATTTTGTTCCTTAATTGTGATAACAGGTACTGTTGATATTTAATCATATGAAACTGACAGTTTAAGGCCCTCATGGCTAGGGTGGCCGAGGTATATACCTTTTTACCCCACCTTTCTAGAGATCTGGATTCCCTTTCTGCAGGGAGTGGATTCTTGGCAGTGGAGGCCTTTAATCCCTTGGGGCCTTGTGAAATGGTTTCAGGGTCAGCATTATGGCCTTTGTAGAGAAATTGGTGAGAGCTGGGTACTCTGTAATACCTATCAGGTTTTACTGGTGCAGGAGGCAGAGAATCAGGGTTAAGGCAAGCCTCGAATAGACATCATCCAGTACATCCAAAACAGGGGTATAGCCAGAGGTCTGTGCTGAGGTAACCAAAGAAATTCCCTAAGTCTTTTCTTGGAATCTGAAAAGTCTTGGCCTTCCCAATGGAAGTGTTCCCTCAAAGTGTGCAAGGTTTCCCCAAAAGAAAAATCCTCAGGAGGGGATACAGAAGGAATGGACTGTTCTGCATCCTAATCCTCAAAAGGGGAGTAAGAGTGTTCCTCTGCATCAGAATGTTCTGATAAAATGGATCCCTGATCAGAAGAGGGAGATTCTTCCTCCACTCTGGGTCTCTTGTCAGGAGGGGGCTGAGAACCTCTGATAAGAGTAATTAAATCCTCAGCCATTTTAAGCATTTGTTTCTTAGGCATGGGTCCAGGAGATGGGCCCTGTGCAACAGGCCTCGTGGGATGCCTGGCTGCTTTGGATTTAGTAAAAGCCTTTATTGAAAAAGAAGATGAGGGCCTAAATACACCATGGGTGCAGGTGGACCTGTCCACATTAGTAGTCTCGACATTAGCAGGGGCTTCGGTTGTAGTCTGTGAAAGGGCCGAGGACCCAGCGGTCTCGGGTACAGAGAACCCCGCCAAAGGAGTGTCGTCGGTAGTCAGGGACTGCAAAGGCATCTCGCTGAGAACCGGACCACGTGTAGCCTGTTTTGGCGTGGTGTCGGCGGGGACTGCGGGTCTCACATGTCGGTCCTTTTCCTTGCGTTTTTTGGACAAAACGGTAGTCGGAGTGTCCGACGACATCTTATAATCAAAAGCTTTACCAAAGTAGTGTTGGGCGAACTCCGCCCGACGCTTGATAGTGCGTTTATTGAAGGTAGCGCAAAAGCGACAGCCCGAGATGTCGTGGTCTGGGCCCAAACAAGGTATGCAACGGGAATGGAAATCCTTATGTGGTATTTGCTTCCCACAATAAATACAATTATTAACTTTTTCTGACATCGGTCTGAGGCAAGAAAAGTTTCTAACGGGTACTTAGCTTTAAAGAAGACTTCGGTTCCAATTTTTTTTCGTAATTCAGGAGCTGGCCGACCGGCACTTGCGAACTGCTTCTGCTTCGGGCACCGCGCGGCAAAAAAGACTGAAGAACATGGCGTCGGCTGTGTCTTATATACTCTGGCCTTACTGACGTCAGAAGAGTAAGCGACGACAACCGACGCCGGACCAAGACTTTGGAATTCGGCCGACCGAGGGACCGCCTGACGGCTGAAAACCCGTCTGTGATTACTGCAGCTCTATGCACGATGAACATCATTTAAAGGTATATAGATACAATAAAAATGCAACCACAATAAAATACATGGCATTTCCTATCTAAATAAAAAGAATGTACAAATTCAATATATAGTTTATAGACCACACGAACACATAACATAACTAAGGGTCTATTCTTCAGGATGGGTCTCATAGGTGCACGGTCATTAAGGCCATGCCCTCCATTCGCTCTTAATCTAACAATCCAGTTGGCCTCTAAATTCTCAGTCTGAGACCTAATATCACCACGCCTATGATTCTCATAACATATTCCTAACACCATAAATTTAAAAGTATGTTGGTCGTGCGTCTCTTTAACATGTTTTGCTACGGCATTAAATGGACTACCCTTCTTAATGTGATAAATGTGTTCCTTTATTCTATCTCTTAGCAATCTGTCAGTTTTGCCCATGGAGAATTTATTACATACTTGACAAGTAGCGAGATAAACTACATGCAAACTACTGCACCTAGCACTAGTTCTTAGTTCATATATCACGCCTGTATCAGGATGTTTAAATTCCCTGTCCAGAATGATGAAATTACAAACTTGGCACCTACCACACGGTCTGGTCCCTGGTGTATCTATGGTCCTAATTTCATCTTTAGGTGTGCATAGTCGTCTCCTTAATGATTTTTCTTGTAGGTGAACTGTGGATGTATTCCTACAAGATTACTCACTTGTTTATCAGATGTTAAAATATTCCAGTGCTTACTTATGATGTCAGTATACTGTCTTATGTTCCTTGAGAAACTGAAACACATTCTAAGTGGCTGCTGGTTTTGCTTCTTATAATCCCCATTATGAATAACGTCTCCTTCAGACTCGGAGAAGTAAGGCTTAGCTCTACTGTGTGTCTAAGGTTCTTTACTGTTACTATATTGTTATTAAGTTGTTGATCATAACCTCTCTCTATTAATTTTGTGCTTATCAATTCCATTTGTTCTTTAAAATCATCTTCCATAGCATTCAATCTGGAAGTTCTATAAACCTGGTTGTGTGCAACATTCCTAAAGGTGTACTGAGGATGCATACTGTCCTACCTTAATAGGCTATTCACATGGCATTCCTTCCTGAACATTTTGGTATTCAGTGTGCCATTAGATTCTTGTATGATGGAAACATCCAAGAAACTGATTTCAGTATAGGACCAATTTACAGTAAACCTAAGGAATTGTGTGGAAGCATTAATGTAGTCCACAAAATTCATCAAATGCTCCGGTGACCCCCTCCATAAAAGGAAGAGGTCATCTACGAACCTTCGAAAGAATAATATGTCATCCTTAAATGCACCCTTAACCAATATATCTTGTTCCCATTTTGACATAACAGCGTTTGCATAACTGTTAGCACATGATGTTCCCATGGCTACTCTGTTACATTGCCAATAAATTTTATCCCTGAAACAAACACATTATTCTCTAGCACCAACCTTAGTAGTATCCTTATCAGAGTTACCATGTCACTGTCATATTCTGTAGTTTCAAGCATCAGTTCAACCACATTATTGATCCCAATATCATTTGGAATGACAGTGAAAAGTGACACCACATCAAGAGTAACTAATAACATTTGTTGCTCCTGTGGTGGTTGTTCTCTTTCACAAGTAAACTTATACAGGTCTCTAATGAAGTGCTCAGTATCTTTCAGAATATAAGCTGACCGACCTATAAGCTTCCTAAGAAATTTCTCTGTGTAAATAGATATTGATTCCATACACCAATTGCTTCTGGCCACAATGGGCCTCATAGGATGATTCTCCCTATTTTTATGTATTTTGGGGAGTCCTTGAATCATAGGGGTGGTAGGATTAAATATAAGAAAGTACCTCAACAGATCTTCATCTAGGAGACACATCCTAGCTGTCTCTCTTAATTCATTGTGCACATGTTCAATCATTCTTTTAACTTGTGATGGTGTAATAATTTTATAAAATTTATCATCATTCAATAATGTAAACATTCTTCTGTCGTAATCTTTTCTATCTAATATCACAATCTGTCCCCCCTTATCTGCAGGACGTATCATAATCAATGGGTTCAAATGCAAGTTCGTTAATGCTGTAAATTCATTCGTGGTTAAATTATACCATTTACTATTAAATGAACGAATTTTCTGTGCATGGTATACCCTATAAGCGTCTTCTAGGCATAACTGCTCAAAAGCATGAACCAAGGGATTTAATTTAGGTAAGAACAGACTGGGTTTCTTAAATACAAAATTTGTATTTTCATCATTGTTGGAATACATTATTTTCAACAAGTCGCTGATTCTGATATCACTAAATTTGTATTTGATATCAAACTGTTCACACGAAACTTGATGTTGAAAATAATGTATTCCAACAATGATGAAAATGAAGATTTTGTATTTAAGAAACCCAGTCTGTTCTTACCTAAATTAAATCCCTCGGTTCATGCATTTGAGCAGTTATGCCTAGAAGACGCTTATAGGGTATACCTTGCACAGAAAATTAATTCATATAATAGTAAATGGTAAGAATGAATTTACAGCATTAACTAACTTGCAAATGAACCCATTGATTATGATACGTCCTGCAGATAAGGGGGGACAGATTGTGATATTAGATAGAAAAGATTACGATAGAAGAATGTTTACATTATTGAATGATGATAAATTTTATAAAATTATTACACCATCACAAGTTAAAAGAATGATTGAACATGTGCACAATGAATTAAGAGAGACAGCTAGGATGGGTCTCCTAGATGAAGATCTGTTGAGGTACTTTCTTATATTTAATCCTACCACCCCTATGATTCAAGGGCTCCCCAAAATACATAAAAATAGGGAGAATCATCCTATGAGGCCCATTGTGGCCGGAAGCAATTGGTGTACGGAATCAATATCTATTTACACGGAGAAATTTCTTAGGAAGCTTATAGGTCGGTCAACTTATATTCTGAAAGATACTGAGCACTTCATTAGAGACCTGTATAAGTTTACTTGTGAAAGAGAACAACCACCGCAGGAACAAGAAATGTTATTAGTTACTCTTGATGTGGTGTCACTTTTCACTGTCATTCCAAATGATATTGGGATCAATAATGTGGTTGAATTGATGCTTGAAACTACAGAATATTACAGTGACATGGTAACTTTGATAAGGATACTACAAAGGTTGGTGCTAGAGGTAAGTGTGCGATTGTGTGAACGTAAGGGTTAGGGCGGGTTAGGTGAGTTAGGGTTAGGGCGCGGGTCAGGTAAGTGTGCGATCGTGTGGACATGAGAGGTAGGGCGCAGGTGAGGTGATTGCGCGATAGTGACGGACCTTAGGGTTAGGAGTTGGGTTAAAGTAAGTGGATAGTTAGTGGTGTATGTATAGTTTAGTGTACGGTTAGTTGTAAGAGTTTAGGTGTATGTGTGTGGATTGCTGTTTGTTTGGTGTGCTTATGTTGTGTGTACATGTTTTGGAACAGCAAATTTTTTCCCTAGGAAAAAATTCGCTTTTCTGTATGTTCGATGTTTTAAATTTTCGATTAATAGGATTCGATATTAGAACACTCGAAATTTTGAAAGTTCGGTGTTCTAATATAGACCCGATATCCATTTGTCATCACATGATTTACCTAACCAATCGCAGGAAAAAATGTGTTTTGTTTCAATCACATACACTGCTTAAAACATCAACAATGGTAATAAAATGTATACAAACTTATGCTGGCAAATTTATGACTGAAAAAACTTACGAAACCAGGAATTACACAGAAAAAACTAAAATAATTAAGTTCAACTCTTGTTATATGAGTGGCTTTACTTTCAAAACACCTTAAATTGATGTCATTACTGGGCCAAGGTGGTACAATGATTATGAAACACCAGTTACCAGGAGTTTCTTTACTACAAAGCTCCTTCCCTGTCACCTATTCTAATGGCTACAGGTAAATAAATCCAGCAGATGAAAGAGAAACCTCTTAACGTTTGGTACTTTATGTATTATGTTTGCACACTGCAGTAACCTACTCTTGTGCTCAATCACGTAAACATGTTCATACATCCTAACCTGAACTCTTCCACTAAATTTTCCTAATGCAGAATACTTTGTAACAAAGGCAGCAATGTAAACTACATAGGCAGTAAACAAAGTAAAATACCTTGACTCTAGTGTAGTCTTTTAAATAAGACAATAATGTGTCAATTAAAAACATAACTGCAGCCATTCTGAGACTGGTACTTGTACGTACCCACTCCCTTCTACCAATGCATTGTTTGCTCCCTTGCAGGTGACTCAAAAACTGATTAAGCGTTGATCTCCTTTTAGTAATGAAAACAGTGTTACAGCCAATACTAGCGTAAATATCCAAATTTACTGACAAAATTCTCAAACTAATAACTTTTTATACCACCACTACTAGCTACACTATAAGTTAATGACATTGCAGTGCTCCACGTACTGGAAACAGAGGCATTACCTTTTCCAGCTACATTAGAGTCTGGATTTTTGCCTGATTTTGGTAATGCACCCTGTTCAATAACTTCTAAGTCATATCCAGTAACTAAGTTATGTATGCCAACATTATATCATCTTTGGACTCCTATAAGCTCATTTAACTTAATGCATTGGCTTTTCATATCAGCTTTGATCTATGCAATATACATATTACTATAAAGCAGTCTTGACTTGCTAGCCTTACTACCCATGTTTTCATAACTAATGTTTGTATAAAACAAGTTCTTACTTCCAGACTCATATACTAGCACATCAGGTTATACTGTGCAAGTCAATATTCATAGCAAAATTATTCACAAAAAAACTGTGAAGCTATTGAAATATACTAAGAATTCATCTAACTGCTCAGTGCTACTTTGTACACCAAAAACAAGTCATCAATAAAGTGACACTGAAATGCTACATAACAGAATAACCATTATTTTAACAACCTTCATCCCCCTGACAGACTACCAAACTGGCATAGTTGGGAGTTACTGAGGCTCACATAGCAATCCCTTTAATTAAAGAAAAATATTGTCCTTGAACATAAAAAAAGGTTCATCACAGCATAATCAATACATTTCTCAGGGAAATGAGCTTCAATATAATTAAAAGCTCTACTGATCACAAGAATATTACTAATACATTATATACTTGTATCACAACATATTGATGTGTCCAAAGCTTTAATATCAAAGGTTACCAACAAATCACGGAGTGCAAGGCATATTTCAGTTTGTCAATAAAATGCAAGGAACCCTTAAAATAAAATAAGAAGTTATGTACCTACCATAACGTTCCATGTTAGTTGTCTTCTTCTCGCCTTCTTTCTTGCTGGATGGGTTCGGAGCCGATCCTCGGCTCCTGCCAAAACTAAAGCTCGAGAGCTAATTCCACCGGCTCGAGGCTCCCCTATATCCCACAATGCTAGGCGGTAACTACTCAGATCTCGTTTGATAGCTATACCAAGCAATCCTAGTCTCCATAGAATGGAGTAGGGAAACCCACCTCAAAACAATCTGCGTAAAAGGTATCGCAGACCGCAGTAAGGATAAAAGAGGTGGAAGAACGTGTGGGAATGACAACTTCCAGAGGAAGAACACAAACTGAATTCCTGTCGGTCTGTCCAGGCTTGGGGGAAGGAGGGTGGGACGCAAGAAAGAAGGCGAGAAGAAGACAACTAACATGGAACGTTATGGTAGGTACATAACTTCTTAATGTTAAGTTGTCAATCTCGCCTTCATTCTTGCTGGATGGGACCGCATCCCTAGCACCTTATCCCGGGTGGCCTATCGGAACAGACTCTGAGAACAGTGGAACCAAAATTGGCACGGCTTCTGGAAACCATGTCCAATTTGCAAGGGACGGCTTGCACCTGTCACCCCTGGGATTCCGGATATTGGCAAAGGCTCTTGCCACCCCCATAGTGCCTTTTTTAGGCAAGGCTCAAATTCTAAACCTACCACCCTAGAACACAAAAAAGGAAAAAAACTAAGGGTAATGCTGCTCAATGCCAGAAGTCTAAATCTCAAAATGCACGCACTCGAGGCCCTTCTCAGTATGGAGAACATCGATGTCTGTGCTGTGACAGAAACCTGGTTCAAGGCTCCTGAGAGCACCCCAGCGCTATCAGGTTTTACCTCATATCATGCGTTCCGGCCCCAAAATCCGGACAATACCAAGAAAGGAGGGGGTATCCATATTCATCAAGGACACCCACACCTCAAGACTGGTGGCAACGCACGATGCATCGGAGACCATCCAGGTGCAATTAACCATAGGCAAGACTGCTCTGCAAATTGTAGCATGTTACAGGCCACCCTCACAAACTCAGGAAACTCACATGGCCTTCCTGAAAACACTAGAGGGATAAATGTATCACCAAACACCATCATACTAGGTGACTTCAATTACCCTAATATAGACTGGGAACACTACTCAAGCCCAAACACCCTAGCCCAAAAGTTCCTGGAATTCATAAACTCAAATGCCATGGAACAACTAGTCACCATCCCCACAAGAGGAGATAACATACTTGATCTCATCATCACGAACATGGGAGCACAATGTTCAACACGAAGTATACCCCTCACAGGTGAGATCAGATCACAAACTAATCTCGCTGGAGGTCCTCAGCCTCTCCCCCCCTGAAATAAAAAGACCACAGTAAAGAACTTCTCAAAAGCCGACTTCACACTTCTAAAGACTAGTGTGGTCTCCTTTCAGGCCCCGAGCCGGCGGAAAACAATACTCAAGCCGCTGAATCACTTACAAACGCCTTCTACCAGCACCTGCAGGACTGCATGGATAAGGCAATCCCAAGCAAAACAAAGACTCTTTGTACCAAAGGCAAGCGTCCAGTCTGGTGGACCCCAGCCATAAACAAACACTACAACAAAAGGAGGAAGCTACTACAAGATAGAGCAAAATCCTTAAAAGGTAAGACACCCTTGATCACTATAAGTAAAAAACTAAGAGCTCTCATAAAATCATCCAAAGCAAATTTCGAGAGAAAAATAGCTAAAGACTCAAAAGACAATCATAAGGCCTTCTTTAGCTATGTTAGAAACCTAGGAGGAAACTCCCAGATATGCTCAGAACTAGTTCAAAATGATGTGAAGATTACTGATCCTACAGACATTGCCAACATACTGGCTGACAGGTTCAGTGCAAACTTCTCCCCCCCTCCCCAAAAGGAGAGATATCTATACCAAATGAGTGCAGCCCCCCAAACATCTCCAGTGCCCAAGTGAGAACTGCTCTCTCCAAAGCAAAAAACACAGCATCCATGGGACCCAATGGTGTCCCCGGCTGTGTGCTCCACAAACTCAATGAGGAATTAAACCCACAGCTAGGACAGCTGTTTAATCAAAGTCTTACCTCTGGATACGTGCCAGGAGTGGCGCACTGCAACTGTGGTCCCACTTCACAAAGGCGGTGCCTCCACAGACCCTGGAAATTACCGCCCATTAGCTTGACAAGCCTTATCTGCAAAGCCATGGAGAGGATCATAATGGACCTCATAAATAAAGACATAGGGAATTTGCAGACTTTGGATCCAACCCAGTTTGGCTTTGTCAAAGGCAGATCATGCCTTTTAAACTTGGTTGACTTTTGAAACAGTCACCAAAGCCATTGATGAGGAAAGGCAGTCCATACAGCCTACCTCGATCTGGCTAAGGCCTTCGATACAATACCCCACTCGGGTATCATTGAAAAACTCATCAGCTTAAATGTTAACCCATACATCACAAGATGGGTTGCAAACTGGCTGAGTGACAGAACCCACAGGGTCAGAGTTGCTGGCGCCATGTCAGACTCAAAGCCTGTCACAAGTGGTGTCCCACAGGGCTCAGTCCTGGGCCCACTCTTGTTTGGCATCTACTTTTCCAAGTACAAGCAAACACAGGAGGGTTATGGCTGACAAAGTTTGCAGATGACTGCAAACTGGGCCATAGTAGAAAACACATCTGACACAGATATCCTTCAGAAGGGTCTCACAGAAGCGGATAACTGGTGCCAGAGCCACGGCCTAAAGTTAAATGCCAAAAAATGCATAGTCATACCCTTCGGGAAAAACAAGGTTACCCCTAGCTACCAAATAGGTGGCAATCCACTGAGCACAGAAGAAGTTATCAGGGACCTGGGGACCCAGGTTGATAGTAGTCTGTCATTCGACACCCATGTAGCTAAAGTAGTTAGGAAGTCCTTCTACATTGCCCACCTTATCATGAAGGGATTCTCATCTAGATCAAGGAGGTCATAGTCTCCCTTTACTCATCACTCATCAGACCAATGATTGAGTACAATGCCCCATTCGGAATGTATCTGACCCGACACTTGCAGCAGCTGGAGAGGCCACAAAAGTTCCTCACCAAAAGGATAAAGGGTCTCAAAATCTGTCCTATGCTGCCCGACTGAAAGAACTCCAGCTCTATTCAGTCGCACCGCTTGCTCAGAGGTGACCTTTGCCTAACATACAAGGCCATGTCAAACCCAGATTTGATGAATATGCTTCACCTCAAAAATCTAGATCCATCAGAGCCACAAGGGCGGAGACTTAAACCTCGACACGGCTATTAATAGGACGTGCTGGAGGGATAGATTCATCACCCAAAGACTCCCTATGCTGTGGAACAAAATCCCGGTACATGTGAGGCAGAGCACCTCGCTGGCCTTGTTCAAGAGAAATCTTGACCAATGGATGGGAGATCGCAGATATACCCCAGGAATTACCTCAGTGTCACTGCTCGACAGAGGCACAGCAAAATAATGGGTATAGTTCCCCATACTAAAGGGGTGGCGTAAGCCACAAAACAATGGGCTAGGCTTATAAATGCCCTCTGGCAGATAGCCTAGTATGAACCTATGAACCTATGAATGTATGAGGAGAAGCCCAGGTGGCAGCTGCACAAATGGAATCTATTGGCAGCCTATCCTGAAAAGCTACGGATGTAGCTAATGCCCTAGTTGAATGAGCTCTAGGTCTTGAAGGTAGTTTTTGGTGTCTGATCTCATAGATGAAGGTAATTGTAGAGGTGAGCCATCTGGAGAGGGATACTTTAGTAACTGGAAGGCCCAATTTCCCTTCCGCATATGACAGAAACAATTGATTAGATTTCCTGAATTGTTTAGTCCTGTCTAAGTAATATCTAAGTTGGCGATGAACATCCAAAAAATGTAGCTTTTGTTCTGACCTGTTCGAAAAGTTAGGGAAAAAGACAGGGAGATCAATAATTTGGTTTAGGTTTATTAGTACAGAGGGATACCCTGTCTTTGTGAAACACTAAGTAAGGAGGACGACTGCACAGAGCATGGAGTTCAGATACCCTTCTCGCTGAAGTTATAGCTACCAGAAAAAGTGTCTTCCAAGAAAGCAACTTCAGAGAACATGAAGCCGGTTCAAGGGGAAGAATTAAAGATGCCAGAACCAAGTTCAAATCCCATTGAGGCGGGGGATCTTTGATTGGAGGTTTGAGAAGAAATACGCCTTAAAAGGCTTTACAGAGTTTGTGAGCCATGATGCTAGACTCTGAAACACCAACATGAAAATTTGATATGGCAGCCAATTGAACTCTAATGGTAGATGCAGAAGATCCTAAATGAAAGAGTTCTGCTAGAAAGTCTAGAATAGTCTGGATAGGTGCAGTAAAGGGATCTATGTTTCTTGATGTTGCCCAAAAAGAGAAGCGTTTCCATTTGCTACTATAAATCTTCCGGGTAGAGGATTTATGAGAGGCTATCAAGATATCTCGGACCGAGCGAGATATTGAGGGAAGCCTGGCTAAGGTTGGAATCGGAGAAACCACGCTGTGAGGTTTAGAGAAGGCAGAGATTGGTGCAGCTGACCCGATTGGTGGGTTATCAGATCTGGTACTGGGTCCAGATGCCAAGGCTGCTCCAAAAGGTAACGATGAAGAAAGGGAAACCATATCTTTCGAGGCCAGTAAGGGGCAATGAGGATCATTGTCACTCTCAAGGCGATGGCTTTCTGAATTAGTTGAGATATCAGTGGAAAGGGGGGAAAGGCATATAGAAGTCCTCGGGGCCAATCGTGGACTAGAGCGTCTCTGGTGGGATGGCCTGGTAACGGGAAGAGAGTGAAGAAGTCGTGACACTTGCTGTTTTGGGGAGTAGCAAAAAGATCGCAGCAAGGCTGGCCCCATCTTAGGAATACTTCTTCTAGAACTGATTTCTTTAGAGACCACTTGTGGGGCATGAGAATTGCTCTGCTCAATTTGTCTGCAATAACATTGGATTTCCCGGGAATGTGCGTTGCTATAAGAAAACACTGAGAAGAGATCGCCCATTGCCAAAGTCTGAGTGCCTCTCGACATAAAGGGTATGACCTGGTTCCGCCTTGTTTGTTGATGTACCACACTACGGACATGTTGTCCGTTTGAATTGCAATAGTCCCAGTGGGAAGAGAGTCGTGAAGGGCTTGCAACGCTAAAAGCACTGCTCTCATCTCTAAGACGTTTATGTGCAAGTGGCACTCGAAAGGTTGCCACGTGCCCTGGACTGTCCTGCCCTGATAATGCCCCCCCACCCGATCAGGGAGGCGTCTGTTGTCAACGTGGCGACTGGGGGGGGGGGGAGTGAAGGGTCTTCCTCGGAGGAGTTGAGGTGATGTGATCCACCAAGACAGTTGATTCTTGCATGATTGAGTTATCAATATGGTATGGGACATCGGGAGCTGTTGAAAGGACCATTGAGTAAACAGCATCCATTGGAGGATCCTCATGTGAAAGCGAGCTAAGGGGAGAAGGGGAATAGCTGCTGCCATGAGTCCTAACACCTTCAAAACTAGTCTGGCTTTGACTTTGTTGCATTGTAAGAGAAGGGAAACTTGGTTCCGAATGTCTGACACACTCTGCTCTGTGAGTCTGGCTGAAAGATTGAGTGTGTCTAAGATGGCGCCTAGATAATAAATTGACAAGGCGACAAGGCAGATTTTTCGAAATTTATCGAAATGCCTAGAGCTTGGCAAGATTGGATGGTGAAGTCCCTGGATAGAAGAAGCTGATGTCTGGTGGTGGCGGTAAGGAGCCAGTCGTCTAAATATGGAAACACCTGGAATCCTTGGCGTCTCAAGTGAGCGCGACCACTGCCATGCATTTGGTAAACACACGGGGGGCTGTAGTGAGACCAAAGGGCAGGGCCCTGAACTGGTAGTGACTGGCTCCCAGCCTGAAGCGGAGATATCTCCTCGAGCGTCTGTTCATCTTGATGTGGTAGTACGCGTCCTGAAGATCTATCAAGCACATCCAATTGTCCTGACCCAAGAAGGGTAGAATGAACTGTAGCGTGACCATCCGGAATTTTGTTTTCCTGACATACTTGTTTAAGTAGCCGAGATCCAGTATGGGTCTCCAGTCCCCTGTTTTTGGTACCAAAAGAATTTGGAGTAGATTCCGGATCCTTGCTGGTCTGCTGGGACTGATTGGATAGCTCTTTTTGATAGCAGCTTTGAAATTTCTAATGCTGCTTGTTCCCTTAGACCGGGTGGAACATCTGGAAGGGATCTTTTGGGTTGGGATGGGATGTGAACAAAGGGAATTTTGTAACCCTCGGATATTATCGACTGTACCCATTTGTCTTGAGTAAGGGAAAGCCAGGCTTTTGGGTACAGGGATAATCTTCCCCCGACTGCCTCCGAAGATGGACAGCCGGGCAGCCCCTCAGGGATGCTGAAAGGGTTTGTCAGAGAACATTTCTCTGCTACCCTGGTTTTGCGGACGTCCTCTGCCTCTAGGGCGGCATCTATTATTATTATTCCCCCCTCTGCCTCTAGAGGGGAATCGGCCTTGTGCGTCAGATGAGACTCCCTGGGATTATTTGCGGAACCACATCTTTCCTCCCCTCTGACCTTTGGGATAGGGTCTAGAAGGGGTAGAAAAATGGACTCCTACGGCAGAGAGAGTCTTACCTTCTACCTCGCACCTGGTCAATGTATCCTTCACCTGTGGACCAAACAAGGATGATCCATCAAAGGGAGAATTGGTGAAGGACGCCTTGAAAGGGTCCGCAAAGTTACACAGCCGCATCCAGGCGTGACGTCGTAAGGCAACACCTGTGCCTGCAGCTCTACTCGCCCCATCTGCAGCATATGATACCAGCCACATGGAGGAGTTAACGATGGAATTCAGGGTTGCCAACTGGGAGTTCATTGTGTCTTTGAACCCCTCAGCTGTAGGATCCTTTATCAGTTCACCCATATCCTTGAGTAAATCTCTCTGGAGACGAGTGAAGTGGCATAAGTAATTCAGCGAACGCATTGAAAAGGTCGCTGATGAGAACATCTGCTTGCCGTACCTGTCCATGGTCCTAGATTCCTTATTAGGAGGATGGACAGGAACCGAAGGATCAGCTAACTCCTTCTTAGTGGCCGCAGCCACCACCATGGCATCAACAGGGACACCTTTGGATAAAAAAAAATCTTTATCTCTAGGGGCAGTAATAAATTTAGATGGTCTCCTCGGGGTGGGTTCCACTGAATCAGGAGCCGTCCAAGCCTTCCTTGCCACCACTTCCATAAGGGGGTCAAAGGGAGGGGACACCCAGGAGGTAGAAGGGCGAGCCAAACGCCTCAAGATACACTGACTCATCCTCCAAGGGTTAAGGGCTGGCCAGTTCCCCTCTGTTTCAGGATCTCAAGGATGTCAGCAAAGGAGACATCCTCAGAGGGGAACGGGGAACCTTCGATTCCTCTAAGTCAGTGTCAGAGGTGATAGACTCAGGGGAGTCAATGTGCTTCCTCTTGCACTGCCTCTTCCTTGGGGGATCTCCTGCCGGGTCAGGAGAGGCCTCGGAAGAGGAGGAAATTCCCAATGGGGAAACTTGAGGAGTTGGCTCTCTGTGGTCTAAGACAAGGGGGTGAGTAGAAATCACCGCAGGCACTGTAGATGGGGGGGGGGCTGAAGGAGCCGACTGTGGGGCAGAACCTGGTTCTAGCACGCTCCGCATGACCTCGAAGGCACCCCTGTCAGGCAAGGCCAGAGGCCCCCGCTCCGAAGAGACAAGGACCTCCCCCGGCACTGACAGGGACGGCTCCGAAGCCGATGTCGGAGCTGAACTCACCAACGCCGAAGCCCCGAGAGGGAGAGCGGGGTCGGACAAGGGTCCGATGCCACTCGCCCCCTCGGAGCCGACGAGGGAAGCTCGGCGCCGAGATCCCTCCAAGGGGGAGATCGGAGCAGACGACGGAGCCGAAAGGGAAGGTATCGGATCCGACGCACCGACAGCCATGGTTCCGACAAGCCCTGGCTCCGAACTCAAAGGAGTCGGAGGAGGAATGTACTGGGGAACGGAAATAGCCACTGACTGGTGAGTCAGGCTATGCAGCATTTGGGCCAGTGCCTCGGACTTGAGAAGTCTACTCACTACCCTTTGCAAATCATGGTCAGATAACCTGGAAGACCGTGAGGAATGAGTTTTATGGCTCCGTTCAGAAAGGAGAGGGGATCCTGGCGCCGAATGCACGGAGCCGATAGAGGGGGATCTGGACCTCTTCCTAGACTGTGGCTCTGATAAAAGTATCGGAGCCGACGGAGTTTTATCAGTCTTGGCTCCAGCCGGAGCCGAGGTAACAGTATGAGGCTTGGAAACATCGGCTCCAGCCGGAGCCGATGTCGAAGCCGACTTAGTCTTTCCAGCAGTCGACTCTGGAACCGGAGCCGACTGTTTGGAAGTTTTGGAAGGCTTCCCCGACACAGACTGAGTCGGGGGGCCTTCAGGCTTTAATAAGCCCCGCAAGATTAGCTTGTTCTTGCGTTCCTGCAGGACTCTAGGGCTAAAACCATGACAAACAGCACAAGAGTCCTGCAGGTGCACAGGTCCCAGGCAATACACACAAGAAGTGTGACCGTCTGTCAGAGACATTTTCTGACAGCACGAGTCACACTTCTTGAAGCCTGAGACCTTGCCTTTTGACATTGTAAAAAGGAGTGCCTGACACAACACAAACACACTACAGACACACCCTTTACAAAAAAAAAAAAAAAAAAAAATTATTAAATTATTAAATTAAATTATTAAAGGCTAAAACAAGCTACAAACACACACACACAAGCCCTTAACAGAAAAAAAGGACAACTAATTTAGTCACTAATGGACTGGGGGAAGGGCAGGGGCTGAAGGCCTACAAGATAAGGGAAGAAAGGGAAAAAAGACTCGACAAACAGGGGTTGATTGATCTAAATACTTAAATTAAACTAAAAGGTTATGTATGACAACAAAAAAGGGGGTTTTAGAAGTACCTAATAAGGTAAAAGTCTAACTCACCTGCCTGAGCCGGTAGAAAAGCACATCATCAGCTATAGCGGCAAACGAGATCTGGATAGTTACCGCCTAGCATTGTGGGATGTAGGGGAGCCTCGAGCCGGTGGAATTAGCTCTCGAGCTTTAGTTTTGGCCGAACCCATCCAGCAAGAATGAAGGCGAGATTGACAACTTAACATTTCTCATTTTTAATCTTGTTGTACACATCAACAGAAAGAGGTTCTAATTTACATCCCCCCTCCCCCACAGATACTAAAGGTTTCAAGGTGAGGTCATCAACATTCGTGTATACCGTAGGCACTCTGAATAAAACGCTTAATACGGATGTCGATACCTAGAAGAACTCATACTATTCTATGGTTACAAACCCACTATGATTCATTCATTTATCCGTGCAGACACAAATATAAAGGATTTCTCTATGCCATTTTTGTTATTTCTTTGTAGAAGACAGTAACAGACATTGATGTTATCATTTTACTTTCATATACCCTTTTGCTCATTATCTATTTACTAGCCTTCATAAAATGTTGTGACGCCCATGCACTGGCCCAGTAATCAAGAAGCCTAAATCTTCCACCACTGGCAACAGTGGGGGTGTACACAATGGGAGAATGACAAGTACACACACAATAAATTGCAATTTCCCTTAAGAGCACACAGAGATCACAGTCAGTCTGGGGTTGGTTCCTCCCTCTCTCTTCAGATCCCCAATAAGACACCTCACTAGCACAGCTATAAGGCTGAGATCTCAGCCAAGTGGCCAAGCTAAGACCTCCAGCACCCTCTCTGCCCAACCAATGCTTCGTGTCCCTGCCCAAGTAGCTGACACACACACACTTTGAAATTTGATTGATATACAAATACACACACACACACACACACACACACACACACACACACACACACACACACACACCTGGGGAAAGCTGGCATAGGTATGTAGCTATGCCCCCTTTTTGCCCAGACTATAAGGTAGTTCTAGCTGCCACTAGCCACCCTTATCAGTACAATAAGGCCCTTACAAAGGGTGTCCAATCCTACTGTATAATGTTACTATTAATCCAAATGGTAGTCTTACCAAGAGCAAGGCTATTTAGGTGTGGCCTGTACACTGTCACAAAATACATATGCAAGTACCCTAAGAGCTTAAATATGTCTCACAAATATCAGCCACAAAGATAGCTTTAAATATATTTAATAATAAATAATAAAAGAACCAGAAAATACTCAATAAGTCAACACAGTGACTTCAGAGTTCAAAATCACAGGAAATATTTTAAAACAACATTGCAGGACAGTCTCAAATAAATACAGAAAAAGTCTTAAATAATCTTTACTATATTCCTATCTATATCTAAGAGAGATACCATGCCCTAAATCTTACTTACGGAGCAAGTGCAGATGATGATGATGATGATGAGTGGATATTCTTGCTAGGTGCAAAACAAAATGCAAAATGCACAGTCTCTCTCTCTCTCTCTCTCTCTCAGCGAGTTATTACATTAATATCACATTTTACTGCTGGGTTTGTTTGGATGACATCACTTTTTGTCACCTAACTTCAGTTCCCAGACTAAACAGAAAGTTATCAGAATTTTAACATCTCTGTTTTAAAAATACATATCTCTCACATGTTTGTCGGATCTTGGAAGTCATAAAACAATAAAACACTTTACATTTTAAACCAAGTAATTACTTTTCTTTCACGACAATAGAAAAACATGTAGCTCTAGACATTGTGTCTGCTATTGAACTGAAGCTGAGAGAGAACATATTTTGTTTATGGCTCAATTATAAAGTAACTTAACCTCAACTATTCTTAAGTTTTGCAGGTTAATCTTCTATGTTTTAGCAGGGTAAGCTGCTATTACATTCTTGAAGCTCAGTACGTAACATACAGTTCTGTATAAATCAAATCAATATTCACAAATAACATATAATTATTTACAAAATTCCAGATAGCTGGGCTGGCAGTGTCACATCCCCTTCCCCCCATGAATACTCAAGGTAGTTTTTCCAAGTGCCCCTTGAGAAATATTGCTTGAGAGGGTTGAGCCTATCAGGGAATACCTTACCCCATTCCCTGCCTTGAGAGCCCATCTGCGTTGGCATTGCTAACCCCACTGCAGGGCTGCACTATCATATCATATGCTTGCAACCCTAGGCTCCACCTTAGTAACTTGGCATTTTGCTGGCTGGCTCAATGTAGCCATGTTAAGGGAATGCAGTCTGTAACTACAATGAATTTCCTTCCATACAGATAAGGCTGAAGTTTCTGCAGTGCCCACACTATGGCTAGGCATTCCTTTTCTACAGCTGCATAGCATTCCTCCCTGGGTTGGAGTCTACAACCGAGATATACCACTGGGTGCTCTTCTCCATCTGAGGAAACCTGGCTAAGTACAGCCCCCACCCCATGGTTTGAAGCATCCACCTGCACAAATTATTTGCTGTAATCTGGAGCAGCTAACATAGGGGGTACTTCCCAAAGCTCCTTTAAGCTTCTGGAATGCCTGCTCATATGCTGGGGTCCACACTACCTTATCTGGCCTGTTTTTCTTTGTCACATCTGTCAGGGGAGCAGCTATGGTACTATAATGGGGACGAACTTTCTGTAGTATCCTGCTGTCCCTAAGAATGCCCTCACCTGCTTTTTGGTAACAGGGGCAGGCCATGTCTGAATGGATTCCTCTTTGGCAGGTTTTGGCCTGATCTTACCACTCCCCACTCTATGTCCCAGGTAGGAAACCTCTGCCATACCCACCTGACATTTGCTGGGCTTAATGGTCAACCCTGTCCTCTGTAGTCTGCCCAGCACCTCCCTGACATTCTGAAGATGCTCTTGCCAGGAATGGCTGTAGATGGCAATATCATCTAGGTAAGCAAGGGCAAAATTTCCTGCTCCTGCTAGGATACAATCTAACAGACTCTGGAAAGTTGGTGGGGCATTTTTCATCCAAAAGGGCATCTTCATTAACTCATACAAGCCAAAAGGAGTCACAAAGGCTGTCCTCTCTCTAGTTCTGGGAGGCAAGGGCACCTACCAGCAACCCATGGTAAGATACTTAGCCAAATCCAGCTGCTCTAGGGCTTCACCTGTCCTAGGCATGGGGTACGCATCTGTCTATGTGTGACTATTTAATTTATTCTAGTCCACACAGAACCTGGTGCTGCCATCCTTCTTTGGTACCAGCACACTGGGGAGGCCCAGGGACTGCTGGACTCCTGAATTACCCCTGGTTCCAACATCTCCTGTATCTCCTCCCTCAGAGTATGTTTGACTCTCTCTCAGGCAGCATATAATGGGTCTGCTTAATAGACCTTTGGGGTCCTGTATTCACATGGTGCTGCACCAGGTGGGTGCACCCCAGTTTCCCAGTGAACATGTCCCCAAACCCCTGTAACACTGCTAGGATTTCTCAAACCTGGGTAGGAGATAAGTGATGGGACACTGCTAGCCCTTCCACTGAGGTGTCAGTTTGAGTCTCACTGAGGAGATCAGTCACCAGATCCCCCTCACACTCCTCCTGCCATCCACTGCAAATAATCAGCAAAGGGCCTCCCTATCATGGTAAGGTTTCATTATTTCAACATGGTACAATTTGTGTCCCTGCCTCCTGCCTAGCAGTTCTACAATGTAGTTAACATCACTGACCTTCCTTACCACCTTGTAGGGCCCCTCCCAAGCTGCCTGTAGCTTGCTGTGTCTGAGAACCATTACCAGCTGCCCTACAGCATACTCTCTAGCTCGAGCATTCCTGTCATACCCAACCTTTTTCTGCTGCTGGACTTCTGCCAGGCCAAGCCCATGAGTTCCCAAAGCCTTGTCCTGAGGTTTAGGACGTATGCTACAAAGGACTCCTTGTGGGATTCAAACTCACCCTCACACTGATCTTGAATCAAATGTAGAGGTCCCTTCATCCTATGCCCATACAGCAACTCAAAGGGTGAAAAACCTGTGGATTCCTGCAGCACTTCTCTGTAAGCAAACAGATAGAACAAATATTTGTCCCATTCCCCCTTAAACTGGTCTGCAATTGCCGTAGCATGGACTTGAGTGTAGAGCTTAACCTCTCAATAAGACCATTAGTCTGGGGATGGTAGGGGGTGGTCTTCAGGTGCTTCACCCAACAGTACTTCCACACACAAACCAGCAGGTCTGACATGAAATTCACACCTCTGTCAGTCAATATTTCTTTTGGGAAACCTACCCTGCTGAAATTCTCTAAAACACATTTGCCACCTTTTCTGCCACAATGGAGGACAGAGCCACTGCCTCAGGGTGTATCAGGTAGCATGATCTACTACCACTAAGATGTACTTTTTCCCTGTGGAACTTGGGGTACTCACTGACCCCACAATATCCATAGTTCTTAAATGGCTCCTCAATCACAGGCAAAGGCATTAAAGGCGCTTTCACCTTGTCTCTTGCCTTGCCTACCGTTTGGCACTGCTCACAGGTCCTGAAGTACCCTGTTACATCTCTGGAAATCCCAGGCCAATAAAAGTTCTGCATAATACGTCTTGTTGTACGTTTTACACCCATATGATCTGCAAAGTGAATATCATGGGCTATGGTTAGAAGTGCCAGATGGTAGGCTCTGGGCACTACCAACTGCTGTATTCTCTCATCTTCTAACCCTCCCTCAGGGGTCCACTCTCTATACAGTAACCCTTTGTTGCAGTATACAGATTCCCCTTTCCCTTGAGAATCAGGTGCCTCACTGGCTACCTCTCTCAGGCATTGTAATGTAGGTTCTGAGAGCTGAGCCTGCCTCAACTCTCTCTTTGCAACCCTTCCTAGCTCCCCTTCCACAGGAAGTCTGGCATCCTCGGACAGCGGTGCCTCACTGTCAGCCTGGGTACTACTACTCACCTCTGCTCTTGCAGTCACTCTGTCCAAAAGAACATCAGTTACCACAAGCAGCCATGGCTCACCTTCAGTCTCACTGCTACAGGGTAGCTCCCTCCCTGAAGTAACCACCTCACCAGTTCTGGCTGCAAGTGTGCAGACTGTCTGGGTCTCCCCCAGCCTACCAGACACACATGCTTGTCTCCAAGCCTGACTGCATGCACACATGGTACTGCATTATCAAAATCATTCCCTATCAAGACATCTTAAGGGACATCCTCAAAACACCTACTTGCTGGCTTCATTTTCCACCCTCCCAGTCAAGATGAACCCTAGCCAAAGGATTTGGAATGGGGTCCTTCCAGCTTTGACTGGAGTAGACTGCCCAAGCAAATAGTGCTCTTCTTTAACCATTGCAAGCTTCACAATGGTTAGGTCAGAGGCTGTCTCTCTCTTAACAATGGCCTCATTCCCATTTACTAAGATTGGATATAACCTCTTGGTTGTCTCAAGACAACCTACTGCTGGCACTTTGCCATTCTCACTTACTGGCTCCCCAACGTTTTGTTCCCCATCTTGCCTCCATGGACATGTATATGCTACATGGCTCCACTGTTGCATTTGTAACATTTAACCCTTGGTCTTGGATGTGTACTTGGATTAGTGGCTTCCCCTGCTACTGGCCGACTCTATTGGGGCAGTCTGGGCTGCTCACCATGAGTTCCCTTAGACCCATGAGCAGCACTGGGTGCCCCTTTTCTGTGCAGTGATGCCCTGCTTGCTAAGTAGAAGTCCCCTTACTTCCCCAACTCATCTGCAGTATTGCATTGTCTATCAGCTAACCAGATTATCATGTCCTCAGGCAAAGTGCTAAGGGCTTGTTCCCTCACCAAAAGGTCTGCCAGCCCTTCAAATGTGATGATCTGACATCCACTCACCCACTTATGAAAATAAGTGCTTAGTTCAGCAATATATTCACACACACTTTCATCTGCCTTGCGTCTATGCTCATGAAATTTTCTTCTATAAGCTTCAGGTGTTAACGTAAAGCATTCTAACAAACACATTTTGACTGTGTTATAATTTAAGCAATCAGTATCAGACAGTTTAGAAATTGCAGTTACAGCTTTACCATGGAGTAAGGGGGTCAGGAACGGTACCCAGAGCACTTGGTCAATATTATACTGTTTACATGCCCTCTCAAACATATGAATGAAACTATCAAAATTATCCCCCTCTGTAAATTGTGGAAGAAATTACTTTGTTGCTTCTGGGTTCAGTTACTCCCTTCCCCATTACTTCCATGACTCTAGCGAAGAGTTAGCATCTCCTTTTCATGTTGCCTCTGCCTCTTATTCTCCTCAGCTTCCAGGCATCGCAGTTTCTCATTTTCCTCAGCCTCTAGATGTTGCAGTTTCTCATTTTCCTCCGCCTCCAGACATCTCAGTCTCTCTGCTGCCTCTGTTTCCAAACGCTTGGCCTCCAGCTCAAGTCTCTAACTACAGATGGATTTTTAAGTCCTCTGTGGAAAGGTTGAACTGTCCATTTTCTGAGAGTTATACATTCCCAAGGCCAGTCTGATTGTCCTCTAGGTTGCTATCTGTAATGCAGCTGTGACTAAAGCTGCAATCATGTCTGCTTTAGTCAGGTTGGCATGCACCAGTCATTTAGCCTGGCATATCTCAGCCCACTGGCTCCTTGTCAGCTTGCCATACTCCTCTGCTAACATGCTTGTCTGCTCTCCCTGACAAACTAATCTAACAAAAAAAATAAAACAATTGTGATATGAAGTCTGAATGTTCACTGCGTGGCTGATTGAGAGTACAAACACCTTCAGTGACCACTGTACACAAACTACAGGAATTCAATATCCACACCACTACAAGCCAATTAATATGTGACATGGCTATCTCACCACTGTCAACCAATTAATATGTGAATGTGGATATCCCACTACTGCCAACCAATTAATATGACACTCCTGCACACGCCCAGTAATCAAGGAGCCTCAATCCTCACCACTGGCAACAGTGGGGGACCTACACAATGGTAGCATGACAAGTACATACACAGTAAAGTGCAGTTTCCCTTAAGAGCACACAGAGATTACAGTCAGTCTGGGGCTGATTTCTCCTTCTCCCTCCAGATCCCCAATAAGACTTCACACTGGCACAGCTATAGGGTTGAGATCTCAGCCGAGTGGCCAAGCTAAGACCTCCAGCACCCTCTCTGTCCAACCAGTATTTATATCCCTGCCCAAGTAACTGACACACACACTTTGAGATTTGACTGATATACAAACACACACACACACAACTAGGAAAGGTTGGCACAGGTTTACTAGCTATGCCCCCTTTTTGCCAAGACTATAAGGTAGTTCCAACAAATACTAGCCACCCTTATCAGCTACTACAAGGCCCTTACAAGTGTCCAATCCTACTGTATAATGTTACTATTAATCCAAATGGTAGTCTGACCAAGAGTAAAGCTATTTAAGAGTGGCCTGTACACTGTCACCAAATACACATGCAACCACTCTTAAGAGCTTAAATATGTCTCACAAATATCAGCCACAAATATAGGTTTCAACATATTTAATAATAAATAATAAAAGAACCAGAAAATACTCAATAAGTCGGCACAGTAACTTCAGAGTTCAAAATCACAGCAAATATTTTAAAACAACATTGCAGGACAGTCTGAAATAAATACAGAAAACATCTAAACTAATCTTTACTATATCCCTATCTATATCTAAGAGAGATACTATGCCCTAAATCTTACTTACAGAGCAAGTGCAGATGATGATGATGATGAGTGGATGTTCTTGCTTAGTCCAAGACAAAATACAAAATGCACAGTCTCTCTCTGATAGAGTTCTTAAATTAATATCACATTTTAGTGCTGGGTTAGCTTGGATGACATCACTTTTTGTCACCTAACTTCAGTTCCCAGGCTAAACAGAAACTTAACAGAGTTTTAACATCTCTGTGTTAAAAATACATTTCTCTCAGATGTTTGCCAGATCTTGGAAGTCGTAAGACAATAAAACACTTTACATTTTAAACCTAGTAATTACTTTTCTTTCAAGCCAATAGAAAAACTTCTAGATCTAGACATTGTGTCTGCTATTCAACTGAAACTGAGAGATAACATCTTTTCTTTATGGCCCAACTATAAAGTAACTTAACCTCAACTATTCTTAAGTTTTGCAGGTTAATCTTCTATGTTCCAGCAGGGTATGCTGTGGTTACATTCTTGAAGCTCAGTGCATAACATATAGTTCTGTATAAATCATATCAATATTCATAAATGACATAGAAATTATTTACAAAATTCCAGATAGCTGGGCTGGCAGTGTCACAAATGTAATGCAGCATCTTTTCAAGTCATTAAGTTTCTGTTTCTCACTCAGAATAAAACAAAAACTTGTTCCAAGCATTTGTATTTACAAATAACTAATGCCGCTTACATTCAAACTGAATACTTGCAGAATTGGATTCAACTGGTGGTTACAAACTGTGTTTTGGTAAAGTATTTCTCATGCTACCTGCATGGCTACTGACAAAATGTCCAACAAAAACATAAAAATGCCACTGCAGTTAGCTGTGCTCAATAAATCCAAGTAAACAACAAAATAAAAAAGAAAACGGATACTTTCAACTGTTTTAACATAAACAATAAAATAAGTGCAGCAAAGCTTTGGGCTTCCCCTTTCTCATAGCACTGAGAAAGGGGAAGCCGGAAAGCTTTGCTGCACTTATTTTATTGTTTATATTAAAACAGTTGGAGGTATCCCTGTTCTTTTTTATTTTGTTACTGACAAAAAGTACCTTTAAAATTTAACTTGTACGTTTGTAATGGTTTCCACTAGAAGAGCTCACTTATACTGAAGGCACAAAATACAATCCTTTTTCAGTAAAAACATGTCACTGGTTAAAATTCTCAGAGAAAAAAATTGTAGACTTTAAAATGGAAAGCTGCAGAAAAAAAATTCACTGGATATATTTAATTCATTTTGTTCTTTCTGTAGTGCTACCAGGATCCCTGTGTTTTTACTGTTGCTTGTAGTTGTGTTTGTGTGCTCTGGGCCCCTCAACAACCTGTGCTCATGTTCAAGTTGAAGAAACTAGCTCCTGCCTCTGGGGAAAAAAAATTCTATTTTCTCCCTGAACCTTTTCTGATACCTCAGACGTAGTTCTGGGATATGATGAAATGCCAGTGTCCTATTATGTTAATCTAGGAGACCTACGCTGTGGATTTTAAGTGAAAGAGGAGGTTCTAAAAATTATATTCCTTTAGTTGGTTAAAATAGTTACAAGCATTAACTTCTAACTCAACAATTTCTTCCACTGAATAGTTCTCTTACTGATTTAAATTGGCAGATGTTTTGGATGTGTAACACAAAGTGTTTTTTGGAAAAAGATTATTAAATTTTCTTAGGCTGTCATTTTCTTTGTTAAGTTTGATTTGGATAGCTTCCAGTTTTGCCAATATTATTACCATAGTAAAAGCTAATTGCAATTTGTCCAGAAAAACGTTAACATCTATAACAATAACACTTCATTTAGTTTCACAATGATTTATTGACAACTTCAAAGAGCTGAAAGCAGCCAGTTCATTTACCTCATCCCATTTTTATAAATTCTGAAAATTTAGAAACTGTATGTGCATTAGAAACTCTAAGGCCCCTCTTAAACTTCATATTATTTAAACATTCTTTGAAAAAATCCTATCCCATTGCAACTGCTTAATTTTGATTATTTTTTGTTTCTATGTCTCTGACAGTTTTTTTCCCTGAATCAAGCATTACAATAAGAATGTCTACGGGAATTGAATAATAGCTTATTGTTGAAACATAATATCTTTTAAAAATTAATTGATTGGAATGGATACACCACCACTGCGACTTCCACTGGCACCTGCAGTATCATACCCCAAAAGTGTCACCAACTTGGTAGGAAGTTACAGAAGTTTGTACATCACTCTGTCATTCTTGGTCTCTACAAAGTGTTCAAATGAACATCCTTCAACAAAACAAACACACAGCCTGCAATTAATGAAGCCCTGAAGTGTTAAAAAACCTATATCCAACAAAAAGTGCAAGATCACTGTAGTAACGCAACAAAGACATAACCAAGTGATAAAGAACAACCAAAAAACATTCAGTAAGCACTTTTGTCTATCAGTATTTAACTCAACCTTAAGGATGCCTCCAGGCATTGCTCTACGATTAGACTAATGATATCTCTAGGTATCTAACAGTGTCTACGCATATTTACATTAACAACTGCAAAACCATGCTACACACAAGCTACTGAAAAATGTTAAAGCTTACTTGAAGGGCAACACAACTCCCCCGATACTTGACCTTTGTCTATAACAACTAAAGGGATATTAAATGTGCATACACTACTTATCTATGCTGTCATAATTTTCCTGTTTACCTAAATATCTCAACAATCACATAACAGAACTGCTTAGCCTTACATGAAAACTCATACCCGAAAGTACAAAATGCTGCTGAGAGTGCCTGAGTGGTTAGTACTGTACATTTAGAAAACATTACAAAATGAGTATCTGCTGTGTTTATTCTTACAAAACACTGTTTAAATCTTAAAATCTAATGAATGACGTCTACAAAGATCTGCCTGTGCTAAACAGTTTGCCATTTACACATCTTTAGTAGCACTTACAGTTCTACAGATATGAACATTTGTTTGAACTGCGACAAAAACTTGATTTTGACAGAAGGCTAAGGATGCAAAATCTGAAGTGAAGAGGACAGACTTCTAAAGTGTTTGTTATTGGAGGGAATTAGTTAAAAAAAATTCTTCAGATTGAACTTGTAAATGTAAAAGTTACTAAAACTAAATATACAGTGCCATTATGAAATCATGAATAAAAGACCACATTTTTATAATATGACACCTTTCACACCTTTTAAATCTTATGGCATAAAATAACATTATTAAGCATCACAATGACTGCTCTATTGCTTTTGATGCTAGCAACAAAATCTAATAAAGTTTTATATGAAAGGGTCTAACCAAAAATTCATGAAAGGTTTCTAAGTGAATGGAAACTATTTTGGAGATTAAGCCCTTTTCACACAAAGAACAAAATGGCCAAGACACTCAGAGAGGCAAAACCTCCTTGAAAATGTATGACAGTGAAGGATTAAGACTTTCAAGGCATGTGCATGGCAGTTACATACATCTATCAACAAAGCAACTGCGAAGGAAGGAGGAAGAGAGTATGGCATGTAATGGAGCTATGTGGGGGGGGGGCAAGGCTGTTTCATAAGGTGTGGAAATAGGTGTTTGAAGGAAAGCACGAGAGCTGTGGAATCCAGTAATGGAGGTGATGCAAAAGAAATACCATATAGTGAGGCTATATAGTGTCAGCAGACAGGTGAGGGACAGAAGAACACAGGCCAGATACACTGAATGAGATATGCACAAGAAGAGTAAACTAAAAGA